>NC_051133.1:4711251-4956826 GCF_014839805.1 Manduca sexta | reverse complement strand
TTATAATTTTTGAAAAGGTAGAGCCATTTTCTAATGAATCATCATTATGATAATTTAATAGCTGAATATGATAGAGGCAAACATTCTTCATAGGTACAATTCCTCTTAAATATACTACAATTTGAAATAAGGGAGTAAAAACGAAGGAAACCACGAAATACGTTGAAATTTATATTTTTGTTTTATCCTAGTGAAATGCAAGGGTCAACTGATCTTAATATGTATTCCTTGGGAATTTAAAATTTTACGATACCATAAAACCCAATAACTAGGCAATAGACAAAAAATCAACTGAAATAATATTTATAATGAGTGGCATAAAACACGTGCGCTTCTTACCCACTTAGTTTTTAAGGTATAAAACAAAAGGTTATTAATTAAGGTTGTACAAAAATTATTTATATTTTTTATTACTTTACGCAGCCATTGCTCTGTGGTTCTTGGTTAAATTTATGACATTTGCGCAAACTTTTTACAAGCGTTAATACAAATAGTGGTATGCATTGTTAAGTAATTATTTGTAATTAAAATAATACAAAGAGTTTTTTTTTCTTGAACTGTTAACTATTTCTATCTCTAGATTTTTATATGTACCTGTGTCTTGTTCCCAAACTGGTAAGTTGTATAAAGCCAAACTTTTCCAGATAAACTCAAAATTATATTATTATGCCTATTTTCAAAGGAGGCGATAAGACAAACCCTGGCAACTAACGGTCAATTGCAGTATTGCCGGTCCTTCAAAAATACTTGAAATAATACCCTATGAACGCTTAAACAAGGTATTAACAAAATAGCCCGTTTAGGGCAGGACATCTGTCGGAACCGCTAGTAGCAATTAAAATAAATTCAAATATAACTTTCCAAACCAAAAACAACACGAATAAAAATACTTCTAATAAAAAATTCTGCCTGCAGAATGCATTAATATAAAGGATCACAAAACGTGTAACATAGTACTAACAGTCATTAAAGCAACGGATAGTTTCCTTTTTGCAAATGTCACTAAATTTTACCAAGAACCAAAAAGAGCAAAGAGCAGCAAAGTAATAGAAAAATATAAATATTTTTTGTAACCTTAATTAATAACCTTTTGTTTTATTATTGATTTTACTTTTGTTGTTGTATAGTTTGTTTTTGTTATCATTTTGACTTTATTTGCGTTCTTATTACACTCCCATACACAAATTTTAATATCAGTTTATTTTTTCAAATCCAGTGTGGACGACTGCTCAAATAAAATTACCAAAATGAGCAAAAATACATATATTTGTACATATCAAAAGCGCAATGGTATCAATAACAAGCTTCTGAAGCACCATAAATATTACGTCATACATTAGTGAACCTTCATAGTCGGGACTATCATCCACACATGACAGCGATCGTACTACATGTGAAAAGGATTCTACTACTAAGGCAACTATTTTCTATCATATTCAGCTGTGAAACCATCAAAATTATCATTCGTTTGAAAATGACTGTACTTTTTCAAAAATTAAATTTCAACGAATTTCGTGGATTTCTTTCGTTTTACTCCCTTATTTCAAATTGTAGTATATTTAAGAGGAATTGTACCTATGAAGAATGTTTGCCTCTATCATATTCAGCTATTAAATTATCATAATGATGATTCATTAGAAAATGGCTCTACCTTTTCAAAGAATTATAAATTTGATCGAATTTCGTGGATTTCCATCGTTTGTACTCCCTTGTTTCGAATTGTACTATGTTAGAGAGAGATTGCACCTCTGAGGGACGTATTCGTCAATCATATTCAGCTATAAAATCATCACAATGATGATTTTATTTTAAAATACATACTTGGAAGAAAATAATCATTTTCTACGTATTTCGTGGATTTCCATCATTTGTACTCCCTCGTTTCGGATTGTACTATGTTACAGAGGATTGTACCTCTGAAGGACATATTCTTCCATAGTATTCAGCAATAAAATCATCATATTAATTATTCATTTGAAAATGGCTGTACTTTTTTAAAAAATAATAATTTTCTAAGTATTTCGTGGATTTCCATCGTTTGTACTCCCTCGTTTCGGATTGTACTATGTTACAGAGGGATTGTACCTCTGAGGGACATATTCGTCCATCATATTCAGGTATTCATGTATTTATAAAATCATCACAATGATGTGATTTTGAAAAGGCCGTTTTTGGAAGAAAATAATCATTTTCTACGTATTTCGTGGATTTCCATCATTTGTACTCCCTCGTTTCGGATTGTACTATATACAGAGGGATTGTACCTCTGAGGACATATTCTTCCATATTCAGCAATAAAATCATCATGATAATAATTCATTTGAAAATGGCTGTACTTTTAAAAAATAATAATTTTCTAAGTATTTCGTGGATTTCCATCGTTTGTACTTTCCCGTTTCGGATTGTACTATGTTACAGAGGAATTGTACCTCTGAGGAACGTATTCATCCATCGTATTCAGCTATAAAATCATCACAATGATTATTCATTCGAAAATGGCCGTACTTGGAAGAAAATAATCATTTTCTACGTATTTCGCAGATTTCCATCGTTTGTACTCCCTTGTTTCGGATTGTATTATATTACAGAGGGATTGTACCTCTGAGTGACATATTCTTCCATGATATTGAGCTATAAAATCATCATATTAATTATTCATTTCAAAATGGCTGTACTTTTTAAAAAAATAATCATTTTCTACGTATTTCGTGGATTTCTGTCGTTTGTACTCCCTTGTTTCCGGATTGTACCATGTTATAGGAGGGATTGTACCTCTGAGGAACGTATTCGTCCATCATATTCAGCTATAAAATCATCACAATGATGATTTATTTAAAATGGCCGTATTTGGAAGAAAATATTAATTTTCTAGGAATTTCGTGAATTTCCATCGTTTGTACTCCCTTGTTTCGGATTGTACCATGTTACAGAGGGATTGTACCTCTGAGGGGCGTCTTCAGTCTTCAGTCGTCTTCTTTCAGCTATAAAATCATTAAAATGATGGTTGACTTGAAAATGCCGCGAGTTTATGTTACTACACAAGGCGGTGATTGACAAAACTCTCAGTACACCATATCTCTTGTCCCTATAAGGTACAAACAAAATAAAAACGGTACAATCCGGTACTGACCTAGTATAATTTTTAAACTCACTCTGCCAACTTCAAACAGGTCAAAAACAATTTTATATAGATAATAAAGTTAATGAAAAGTATAGTAACAAAGAAGCCAGCTCGGGCTGGCAGGAAAGAAGAAATAAAATGATGTATATGTTATTTTAAATAAATAATAAGGGGAGAAACGCGTTGTGATCCTCACCGGTGAGGACAATAAAAGTCCTAACCTAGCTAACCTACCAGCCTTTCACTAGCTTCTTAAGCGATGACTACACGAAGAAGAAAGGCAGAAAGAAACTCCGGGCTTTATTTTTGTCATCAATTGTCCATTAAATCTTTTATAATATTATTTTTAAATATATATATTTTTTAATAAGTCTTTTGTATACAAAGTCTGATTAATTATATAAGCTAATATACGCACATCACCGTAAAAGTGCGGAGAAAATCCACCTAAAAGTATTTAACAACAATTAAAAATTAACGAAAAAACAGTAATACTATAAAAAT
This sequence comes from Manduca sexta, assembly GCF_014839805.1. Taxonomy (NCBI): domain Eukaryota; kingdom Metazoa; phylum Arthropoda; class Insecta; order Lepidoptera; family Sphingidae; genus Manduca; species Manduca sexta. The sequence goes on along the minus strand of NC_051133.1, from coordinate 4,953,201 downwards.
AATTTTAAGAAAAATTAAACCGCCTTCAAAACCACTCAAAACCAAAAATAATTTCACATAACAAGTATATATTGGATACCAATTTTGGAGTCGGTGCCTAATTAAAATTGCTAGTTAGCTATATTTGTTGCATAGTCCATCTATGAGCTAAATTTCTTTCAAATCAATTAAAAGGAGTAGGTTTGCGTGTACTACAACATACACAGTGAAAGGTGTAATACCAAGCACATGTATGGTGTTTCATCTTTTTCGAGGCAGGAGTGTAATACACCCACATTTGACCAGCTATATGTAACAGGGGAAGAATTTGGGTAGTGTACAGTTCACAAATTTAAATATTTCCTTAATAGTTTTCATTTGCTGTGCTGCGGCGATGTGTTTATCTCCGGTGACAATCTGACTTGCTGATTTTGTACGCTGGCAGCACATTGTTTTCGTATATTCGTTAATGTATTTATCTAGCTCAACTAGCAATTTTAATTAGGCACCGAATCCAAAATTGGTATCCAATATATACTTGTTATGTGAAATTATTTTTGGTTTTGAGTGGTTTTTGAAGGCGGTTTAAATTTTTGTTAAAATTATTTTTATTTTTTGCTTTTTTGTGTTAGTAAAAAATAGACCGTCTCAATGGCATAGTTGTGTTTCGCTCACGATACGACTATCGCGCTGAGGAGTTACACCTCTGCCTACCCCTGAAAAGGGTAAAAGGTGTGATGCTACATATATGTATGTATGTAAAAAGGGGAGTCAATTAAACCCAACCCAAAAACACAACCGATATATTTCGATCATACTATAACTATTGCGCTGTGGTGTTACACCTCTGCCTACCCCTGAAAAGCGGAAAAGGTGTGATGCTATATGTATGTATGTATGTAAGAAGTAGAGTCCACTAAACCCAACACAAAAACACAACTGATATGTTTCACACACAGTACGACTATCGCGATGAAATGTTACGCCTCTGCCTACCCCTGACACGGGGAAAAGATGTTATGCTATATGTATAAGTATGTAAGAAGTACAGTCAACCAAACTCAATGCAAAAACATAACTAAATACGTCACAGGAAAGCTAAATTACCGATTTCGTTTTCTTGGACGACATAATTATTCTAGTTTTTTTTTAATTTTAAAAACAAACTACCGAAGCGATCTTGAAAAAAACCAATCTGGAGAGAAATTCTTTCGAATAAAAAAAGAATTTTCCAAATCGGTTCATAAATGAGCGAGTTCTGAGGTAAGAAACATACAAAAAAAAAAAATCACGTCGAATTGATAACCTCCTCCTTTTTTTTGAAGTCGGTTAAAAACGTTTATAAAAACTATGAAACAGTGTACAGCGTGCATACGCCTACATTTACAAACATAATTTTGTTGTTTTACATTTCATATTATTATAGCATCACACCTTTATCCCTTTTAAGGGATAGACAGAAGTGTAACACCATAGCGCGATAGCTGTACTGTGATCGAAATATTATCAGTTGTGTTTTTGATTTAAGTTTGCTTGAATCTACTTCTTACATACATATGTATAGCATCACACCTTTTCCCCTTTTCAGGGGTAGGCAAAGGTGTAACATTTCAGCGCGATAGTCGTATTGTAAGCGAAACATAACTACGCCATCGAGACAGTATATTTTATAGTACAAGTCCATCTAGCTTAACCAGCAATTTCAATTAGACACCGACTCCAAAATTCGTATCCAGTATATACCTGTTATGTGAAATTATTTTTGGTTTTGAGTGGTTTTGAAGGCCGTTTATTTATTTTTATATTATTAAATTATTTTTATTTTCAAAACAGCTCGAGCAACATAATCCTTATTGTGGTAACTAATTAGCAACAAATTCCTACATTACGACTTATCAAATAAGTATAAGTTTCGTGAGTGTCCATGCTAGCTTGATATCAAGATAGCAGTGGTAGCTTTTTTTTCTAAACGGCTTGAGCAAAAAAATCGAAATAGTGGTAACTAATTAGCAACAAATTAGCTACAAATTTCTACATTACGTCTGATCAAATAAGTATAAGTTTCTGTTAGGGTCCATGCTAGCTTGATATCAAGATAGCAGTGGTAGCTTTTTTTTCTAAACGGCTTGAGCAAAAAAATCGAAATAGTGGTAACTAATGAGCAACAAATTAGCAACAAATTCCTACATTACGTCTGATCAAATAAGTATAAGTTTCATTAGGGTCCATGCTAGCTTGATATCAAGATAGCAGTGGTAGCTTTTTTTTCTAAACGGCTTGAGCAAAAAAATCGAAATAGTGGTAACTAATTAGCAACAAATTAGCAACAAATTCCTACATTACGTCTGATCAAATAAGTATAAGTTTTGTGAGTGTCCATGCTAGCTTGATATCAAGATAGCAGTGGTAGCTTTTTTTCTAAACGGCTTGAGCAACAAAATCGAAATAGTGGTAACTAATTAGCAACAAATTAGCAACAAATTCCTACATTACGTCTGATCATATAAGTATAAGTTTCGTTAGGGTCCATGCTAGCTTGATATCAAGATAGCAGTGGTAGCTTTTTTCTAAACGGCTTGAGCAAAAAATCGAAATAGTGGTAACTAATTAGCAACAAATTAGCAACAAATTCCTACATTACGTCTGATCATATAAGTATAAGTTTCGTTATGGTCCATGCTAGCTTGATATCATGATAGCAGTGGTAGCTTTTTTCTAAACGGCTTGAGCAAAAAATCGAAATAGTGGTAACTAATTAGCAACAAATTAGCAACAAATTCCTACATTACGTCTGATCATATAAGTATAAGTTTCATTATGGTCCATGCTAGCTTGATATCATGATAGCAGTGACCGGTTTTTTTCTAAACGGCTTGAGCAACAAAATCGAAATAGTGGTAACTAATTAGCAACAAATTAGCAACAAATTCTAAAATATATTTGGTTTAATTCTGCTAAGTTACTACTGCTACCTTGACAGAGCTCTATATAGATAAATTTATACACATAGCGTCTCGTTTTCAACACGCCATGTTACAGCTAGATATTCTGTACTCACGAATTATTGTCAAATTAGGTCATTAACTATTCCTTATTCGTTCCAAGTAAACAAGTGGTTTTAGTTATTAAGTAGGTAGAATCCTAAACATTGTCCCGAGAACATTGTAGCTAGATTAATCTTGAGCTCATTCAAGAGTGAACATCAATTGCTAATGCGCTTCACGTAATCAGACGATCGTATTTTCGAATTAGCAGACATAATTGCCACTGCGCAGATTAGGTTAACGTTTTATAACAATAAAAGCATTGGGACGTAACGAAAAAAGGTCGGAATTAGGAATTCAACATCGGTAGAATACTTGACGAAAAGCAGCGAATGTAAAGCTATTACGATTAGCATTATTTGGTTTAGAAGGGCCGTGGATTCCGGTTTACGAGATAAAGAGAATTTTGCCGTCACAAAGAGCGTTTTTTTCGGCTTGCTTTTTAATTTCCCCTCTAAACATCTGTGGTGATGGCCGGGTCCCAGTCATTTTAATCGCATTTGATACGCCACGAGTTAGTGATAGATGAATGGTTTGTTTAAATATTTTGCTATACGAGAATCACCAAAATATAAATTCGTGTCGCCAAAAACTAACACGGAAACCGGTTTTTAACGTGGGAACTGAATGTTGAAGATATTTCTACTATAATGGATTTTTAACGTGTGTTATCTTATAATCTAGACTAAACACATTTATACAATTATAAAATAACATACTTTTGCACGCGACTGCGCCCTCATGAGTCTTTACCTAGACTAACATTCAGTGTGGATTTGATTTTTTGTTTTGGCGGTTAAAGAATAGTCTGTAAACCTTTATTTATGACTTGATCTATCGGTATTTTATTTATCGTAGTCTTCCACGTACCAGTTTATGCGTGATCGTGGCTATTTTAATGTCTCTATGAGACAATTATATCAGAAACAAGAAGCATTTCAAAACACAGGCTAAATCATAATAATCATGTTTATAATTTATGTCAGTTCTGTGTAACATAGTCAACGTTAGGTAAACTGATGTAAGTTTAGTATTACTTTAGTACTTTCATATGACATCATATGTGTTTCTCAACGTGCGAATTTTTCACTTAATAAAACTACATAAAATCTAATGGTAAGTTAGGAAGACAATCTATATATTGTTGCGGTAATTTGCTAAGTAGTCATTATTAATTACTTCTTACGCGGTAAAAACCCGAATTAAATATAGAAACTATGACAAACATTTTTGAACACGTGTGGTGTTATTTATGATGAGATTTTGATAAATAATTACTTACGTCGTGGTATACGTAAACAGTAAGCCGAAATGTTTTATACTTTCAACCAAATTTTATAGATCTGGTTAATCCGGTTACGTATGTCACGCAACGTTTAGGACGCGCTGCACTAAATATGAATCTTTATGCTTTAACTGTGACGTTAATCACAAAAGAGCCAGTGATTTACGCGCGCAACAACACAAGATCGATTTACAGTTTAGAACGTTTTAAGGTTGAACGTGTTTCACATTCGAAGCCGATAACAAAGCGGCTTTCTTCATATTTTATAAGTTACGGTGACCGCCAGCCACGTGCCCTCAACGCTAAGTAATGAAAACAACGACTTTATTATGCACCAAACCCAATAAAATGCATGTAACTTGAATATAACAGTTTTATGTTACGACCGAGTGCAGGGCTAACAAAATATTATGTAATCATCCATAGTCCACGTTATTAAAACTACACAACCCGCTTTGTCGGCTAGATAGTCTCATAAAATAGTATAATTAAAAATCAAATCGAAAGTATCCGGCACAAGAGCGCGCATCCCATCGTGTGTCAGTGACCGGTCTTGAATAGGCCCTAATTTTTTTTTCAGGGCTTCGATTTGTGGGTTCTTGCTTTGTGATACAAAATTAATGATTTTTGGTCTGTGCTTCGCAGCGTCAGCGGGTACAATGGATCGAGTGACAATGGTGTCCCGCTGTCCACGATATTGACGGAAGGCCTCGCCGCGGAGCCGTGGACGCTACCTACGCTCCCGAGCATTGGCTACCCCACCGGCCCTTTGTCCAATGGAATTTTAGACACGTCATGAACCAAAATGGAAGCTCGTGAGAATAACCACGATATTTTATGAAAATTGAATATCTAATTACGACTCCACAGCTCCTATGAACACTTTGGATTTTCAATTTGTAACATCACAAAAAACGCATGAGAGTGGATAACATTGGACAACAAAAAACGAACAATTGTAACTGAGTTTGTGAAATCGTTACATTGCATTCGATTACTTTAATACCTAGACTGCTAAGTTAGCCGAGACTTGGTGTTGTGTAATAAATTAAATATAAAATGTAGCCGATAATAATAGCATTTTTTACTACAACGCCATTTGCACATTCATTGCGACATAACAATATAACACTGAAACTAGCACGGACCACAGGGCACCCAAACATTTAGGGTGGTCCAAATGTTGTGACCAACATAACCCAAATACACAATTGTGAACAATTGCTTTGGGTCCAACATTGTCGCAACTTTATTTATGGCAATCCAATATAATTTCATTAGCACCAAACTGTTTTATAAATGTGTATGACTACAATATCAATATCGCTGACGACATATCCGTTATGGCCAATAAATTGTGGGATTATCTTGTCCGTGGGCCGTGATTAGGTGCTATGTTTGGGGAAAGTCAAAAATTAAATCGTTTAAGCCCATTTAATGGTAAATGTACAATGGCATCGGCAAGTAATGATAAATCATGGCCGTAAATATAGCCCTGTCATACGTTGTAAACAAGGGATGGATATACCATGTAGTTAGCTAAAGGTCAATAAATTTAAATTAGGCAAGTTTAGAGAGTTTACCTACGCATTGCTAATAAATACTATCAATACGATAATACTTATTTAAATAGGTATAGTTTATTCTTATTAAGAGTTATATTCCACGCTGCAGCTTTACTTGTGTGGTTCTGCAGTAAACTAATATTGATTTAATTTTTGTTTTAATTTAGGTTAATTTATACATGCCCTATTTTGTGATGAAATGTGTAAGCAATTCTAATATTTATAACCTCTGTTTTGTATTGATATTGCTCATTTACTAACTAATGATTTGCTATATTTTATGTAAAGCATGTTCCCAAGAACTATGTAATATGTTCAATATTTAGAATACAAAGTATTTCATGTATGTAAAATATTGATTATATACTTTATTCAATTAAAAATAGTGTAACTTATTCGGTAAGTACTTTAGTATAAGGAATCTCGAAATTATCTCAGTCAATAAAAAGTACTACGAAATATTATTTTTAAAATAGCACGTAAATTTAAAACGTTATGTTATTAATTACTGAATATTCTTGATGTGTTACACAGCAAAGAGGATCTAAACAATGCGCATATACATTAAATTTAAAATGCTCCAGTAATTTACTTAAAACACGTTCGGTATTATAGGAACTTTTTAATGCTATTAATTAAGTAAATAAAAACAATTACTATAAACAACTTAACATAGTTATATTTCAACCTGTTTATTAAATTGTTAATTGTAAAAAAAATTCAGATACTTTAATATTGTTAAAAATCCATTTCGTACATCATAATAGTTAAAACATCGCTAAAAGAACTTGCTATCGGGACTGCAACAGGCGCTACATATCGAAAGTCTCACATTGCGATCAAAAAGCATCGAAAACGAATGCATAGTTTCCGCGGATCATTCTGGATTCAATTCACGTGTAACTGAGATATACTGGAATGACCAATCATAGACGTGCTGGTACTGCTAAAGTATCATACGGACCTTTTGTTCGCTTTTTGTCACACCGACATAAACGCGATACGGTTGTGATTTTTTTTACGAGAGATTTTTCGAAGTCTGTTCACTGTTATGTACCTCGCACTTTTAATATCTGAATATGGTAATGTGGATGTTCATGAAGTCAAATGTATGTTTAGAAGTTTTTTAGCGACGACACAGATTGAATCTCCACCTCCCATATCTCAGAATTTGGTGGCAGGATTTATTTTATTTCCGCCCGGATATCAACCAACTTACATAAGGTGATAAAGCCCGCCATAGAGGCCCACGTAAATGTGTTGCGTTCCTGGACCAGCCTGTATATACCTGTCCGGTTACAACAAGCCAGCATAATTGTGTCGACTGCCAAGGCGTAATCATCTCTTGTTAGTCGATATTCCATTGGACCCCACTCCGTTTACCATCAGGTGCAATGAGGTCACTTTACCTAGCACCTATATAAAAAAGACTGCCGTTCCTCCTGTGCCACGGCGGCTGTTCAAACTTACTGAGAATTCCATAACGAAATTAAACATGTACTTAAGCTGTAAATCGTTCAATCTTCAATACAACCATAGAAATTGCGCATGCAAGTAGCTTCTGAATTGAAACCCATATCACTATCAAGCCACAGGCATTAACTATCAACCAGACGTTAATAACATTATCATTGTAAATGAAAACTAAAAGAATTGTACCAAAAATAAAACATTAACAAAAATCTCATTCAGTTGGTTTTCTCAAGGGTCCTACAGTACAACGGGTACGTAACTTAACAACAAAATCCAAGGGTCGGGTGGGCTACATTTGCTCCGTAATCGACCATTCTTGTGTCCATTACTTTAATGTGATTTCTTTTAGATGGTACATACATAATGCGTCTCGCTACACTTATCTAGAACTATCGCATCGGTAAAAGGTCTAAACATAATTTAAGACATCGTTTATGTACGCCTTAGTTCTAAAATCATTTATGTGAGTACTTAAATAGTACTTCAAATTGATTGCTATCATATTGTTACATTATTATTAGCATTATTACCTGCAAAATGTTTGCTTCTAAATTTTCCGTTATCATAAAAGTCAAGGTCGTCTAGAAAGTTTTTTCTATATGTGAAATATCACATTCTAATACACTGCAAACATCTTTATTTAAAGATTTTTTAGCTGAGTGGTTCTAACCTGGATCTAAAAATTTTATTATGTATCTACTACATAAAAGTTCTTGAAATTTGACATCTTAAATAAGTTATAATTAAATGCTCATTTTAATAGTTGAGACATAACAAAAACACACTCACGCCTTCTTTCCCGAAGAGGTATGCAGTGGCGCAACTAGTGCCCTCACTTTTCGCCATACATATTCCGACCCATGATGTGATAGGAGGCTTATACCGAGTAGAAAAACCCAATACCAAAAACAATCTCAAATAATTATTTAAGTAACTTTCTGTTAGTGTCCGTACAGTTGATTTTATCATTAGCCTTTATTAGACCCAACTAGGTAATTAATGATTACAACATACTCTTTATATAGTTGTTTGATGGTACTTGTAGGTAATACGAATAAAAAATAAGCAGTTTAATTTCTAATGAAGACACATTGAGTAAATACCATGTAATTTGCGACTGTAAAGATGAAACTAGAGAATAATGATGAATAATGACAGTTGGCACAAATAGATTTGCGGAAATACAAAAATAACATAATTATACGATCCGATAATGACTTCCTACGACGTGAGACATAACTACAGTATTTAATTAAGTGATGTTGTGAATGTATAGTCGTTAGAGATAGGTTTTTGTTTGTGTTATTGTTGTTTTCTAACACAAATCCATTTAGAACACTTTTTTGATCGTTAATATATAAAGACTAATAAAGACTATAAAGACGGACTTAATGCCGAAAGCATTCTCTACCAGCCAACCTCTGTGTGATGTAAAGATGAAATAATGTAGGTAACATATTAGACTAGAGTTAATAAACATCAGGCAGATTTAAAATAAGTATATAGCAATTAATATTAAAATAAAATTTTTATAACTTATACAATACTTATCAGTCTTACTTATAAAAAATTTGCAAAGCTATGCTCAGATAAAACACAAATTTACTCGTTCAGCTGTTAGTCAAAACCCACCATCTTGCCTCTTAATAAGGTTTAAACTAGGAACCGGTGATGTTTTTGACAACTATTTAACTAATTCTTAACCACCTCTTTATGCTTAAACAAGGTTATAAGTACGAATGTATAATACTTATTAATACGAAGTTTGTAAAAATGTATGTATATAGATAGTAGACATTATATTATGTACATATTAACTTTTATGTAACTTCAAACGAATGATTGATATACAGGGATTTAACACTTTCAAGTAACAAGTAATTACTGTGAGTCAGGGCTATTTTATTTTATTTTATGTGCCATTAAATTTAACAACAATCGCCTTTTAGTGACGTAGAAGTGGACATCTTTATGTTTATTCGTTGTTAAGATTAAAGTGTTTTTACGTTTCGAATACGTTTTTTAGGATGTGGATTACCGTCGAGTATCGGAACGTGCATTACCATAATTCACATGAGTTTCATTGATATCCCTGCGGTGGTTGGAGACCACATTCTCGAGTAATTAATGTCTATAAATATGGATATAGACCAATGTACCTTATGGTTAATAGAACATTCATTAAAGTGTTTATTTCGAAAAAATAATGTTTATGTATTTCTGTTATAAGGTTTCATTTAGAATTTAGAAATGCTGAACCTAAAGTTATAGAAAATTAAGTACCTACTTTTATAGATAGAAGATTTTTGCAACTTTTGTTCTATAATTGGAGCTAATTATTTATTTCATCTAATGCTATACATCAATAAATAAACATAACTAAGTATTTATATACTTCACATAAATATTCGCACCGAAGTGTCTCAATATTTTTAGGACCAGGTGTCTTGTTTGGCACGTAAACTTGACTTAAATACTCTAAGATGAATACGATGGACCACACAAAGCCGATCGCGCGACTAAGACCCTGAACCATTGTCGTTGTCAAAACAAGATCGGTTACAATAAATCTTATTATAAATCCCGCCACATCGCTATTCATATTCTTTGATTCAATTTCAATAGAATGGTGTGTTTACAGTGTGTTGCGGAAACCTTTTATTGGTTGCGCATCTGGCCTACCTGGCCGCCCAAATCGCAACCAAAACATGCTTTCTTATATCATTAAGGTTTTTACACTTAACTTTTACTTCGGTAAATAAAACATAGAGGTTATTGTGTATCTTAATTATTATATGTAATTTGTTACTCTTAACTTTAATTTTATTTTATTTTTTTGTTAGATAATTAATTTTTATCAATAGTTATTATAGTTCCGCCAGTCGAATTGGGTGTAACCAGTAATGGCTGTGTGTTGATGTAAATAAATAAATAAATAATCTTTCGGTGGCCAAGGGTGAGATTTTCTTATAAGAAGCCCGACACAACATATAGGTACCAGTAACATGCATAAGTCTGCAAATCGTTCTAATGATAATTAGATTTTACATAATTCACCAAAGGAAAGCAGGCAGGGCTGGGGTTATATGGACCCATCGCCACTGGTATTTTCATATTTGAGCATTAAATAATTTCTGATTTTATAAATAATTTGTAAGTTAACACGTGAAAAGAAAACGTCGTACCCCTATTCAGCACATTGCGCACACGGAGCAGTGTGAGATTTGGCATGATTAAATATATTTATATAGAGGGGTGTAGAAAAATATGATATGTTACAAATATGTTAAATTAACCTCTCTTGCCTGTAGCATAGTAATTTGTAATCAAATGCCTGTATAAACACACTAACTCATAATTGGAAAAATAATAAGAAGAGTCAATTATATTCAAACGATTTTGACTAATAATGATGTTAAAGAATTGGTAAGTAAATAAGATGAAAACTTCGAACTAGGTATTATATTAAAACAGAATAAGCTCACATCTAGGTCTCCGGCGTCTCAATAAGTCATTAAGGATTATTCTAATGTCGGCCAAACACTAGTATATAATAATAATAAATGAGTGCAGAAAACAAAATATGTGTTACAATAATGGTCTAATTTCACCCAGTAGTCCAAAACTACTATTAAAATAATAATACGCAATATAAAGTCAATGTTCTACCTTGACTCTACCTTTTACATTACACCTATTTTATTTATTACAACTTTATTTACATGATTAACGAATATTTAAAAATACCAAAGTACTTAACACCATAAAGTCTTCTCAACAAAAATAAATAAATAAACAAGTTCATAAAATGATTTTGAGAAAGCTCCTAAAACTATGAGCGAGATCTCATTTGTTTTAAAATTTGAAACGATTTATCTCAAAGACTTATAATCATATAAAATGCAATTGTTATTAAAATCCAGAAAGAATAGTATTCATATTACATTATTAAACGAAAAACTATGGATATAAAAGGAATTTTATAAAAGATCCTTAGGTTATTTCCAATAAAAAAGTCTCCAGTGCTAGAACTCTACGTCCATAATTTTTATTTAATAACTAACATACGTACATACCTTAAAATTATCTTTCATTACTAAAATACAGCGCATGCTTTCAAAAACTACGCCTGCTAATAATTAGTAGCAATATCACACTGATCGGCCTCTCTGTGCTTAACAAAAATATTACGGACTTAAGGCACCCGTCATTACTAAGTCTTCATAAGCAAAGTAGTATTGTATTTTTATTATATTGTTTTAAAAACACCAAGTCATAAATTCCTACAGAGTTTACTAGGTTTTTCGGTACTCAGATACTTTTTTATAAGGTTCATATTTTAAACTTATGTAGATTTACAGTATACCCTTTTTTACACATTTAATTCTACGTCCGCAGGATATTATTATGAAGTGGCCATTGTAAGAAAAGTTTTATAAACTTACTCAGACAACTAACGCTCTACTATTTAGAACTACGCAATAAATTACCCCGAATGTAATCCAGATTTTCGCTAAAAGCTCTTTTCGAACTTAGAACTTACATATCACAGTTTTCTATGCTCAATTTAAACTCATTTATTAAAACATGGCACTGGCATCATCTCTACCAATCAACGCAATTTATAATGTTATTAACCAATTACATTAAACGTCACAATAATCATTTTACCAATAGAATCGATTCATGCCTTGTTGCATTTGATTGTCATTCCGTGTGTTCCATAGCACGTGAATTCTATTATTCAAGCACTATGCTATTTATGTCCTTGTCTATTTAACCTATTTGCAATTAGGCTATCCTTTTCTAACTTAAGCAATTCGTTTATAATGCAACAGATTAATTTCTTTGTTTGTGTCAGTTTTAAATGTTTTAATGTGCCGTCAGACGTTTCGAGTGTGATAATAAATTGTTCTTTGCATTTAAAATACATTGTTCGCTTTGTTATTTTAATCATTCGATATTTAGTTGTGTTGTATGAATGTTGTAGTTTTGAATTAATCATAAAAAAACACAATAAAATTATGTTTACACGCGCTTAAAGAGGTAAGTCCAAACTTTTATTCAAAAGTTTAGTCGGTTTTCTAAATGCAGTAAAAACCAACATCGAGATTTCATCGTATTAAATTAAAGTTAAAACGCTTATGAATGGTGATATATTTATAATTCTTCATATTGCCAATACGTCACAGTGCTTATACGGTGTCGTCTCGCGGGCGAGACTTCAGAGGTGTCCCTCGTTGTTAGCGTGAATCCAATGGTATACATTATTTTATACATTATACAAGAGCCTAAAAGAGTTGTTTGCCCAAGTTTTTGCCTATGATGCACTTACGTGTAGCTCTTTATACATTTTTTTTCTAAACACAAGTGCATTGACAAAGATTTTATGGCTACGCGAATATTTTATAATTAATAATTCATTTATAATTTTTGCGGGGCTAATTGATAAGTGTGTATAGAACATTAACTATAACTTGCAAATTTTGTATATATTTTTAATATTTTGAAATCTAAGTAATATGCTTTGTGTGTCTTATCATCCCCATAATATATGCACATGCATCATCTTTCAGTAGTAAGTGCTAATGTAATGGCATGTAATGTCATTTCTTAATAAATAAAACTTAAATCATATATGGAAAGGCAAAACTAACAAGAAACAAACAAGTCCAAGCAAGCTACCAACTCAAATTACAATTGTATTTCTATTGTATAAGCATTAATTATCCAATCTCAAGTGGTATACTAGCCATCAATCATCTTAAGCATAATACTGTATATAGTAGTGTAACTACTGATTGTCTCTAGGGGAGCAAGAAGCATAAAATTTCAATTTCACATTGAGGCCTATAAGGGCTCCCGAACATTTCCTGCCTTCTCCCCTCCTGCCCCTCCTCCCATCCTTAAAGTGCTCCCTTCTTTTCCCATTCTGCCTTCCCCAGATATCCCCTACAAACTTTCCTCCAGATCCCTGCAGCCACTAAGCCATTGGATTCCAGTATCCGATTTGCAGGTGTCCCCCAGTGTTGACTATGGAGTCTCATACACAAAAAAACCTAAGATGTGCCTATGGCTGCATAGTGGGAGATTTTATTTGTACATATAAATGTATTTGCACAAACTTCCTATACCATGTGAGAAATTGCTCAAAAGTGTTTGCTAGCTACTATACCATTTCATAACTAAGTATTGTTTATGAACATTTTATCTTGTCTAAATATAAAAAAATGTCATAAAATGTGAAGTCTGTAATATAAATTTAGCCTGTTTTAGGTTTAATTTAGTGAATAAATTTGTATATTTGTAGTAGGGTCTAGGTTTATTATAGTTTAAACTGCAAAGTTAATCAATTAATTTTTTATGCACTTACTTTTTTAATTATTTAAAACGAAGAAAATAAAAAAATATATAATTGAACATATTTTGATTGTATACATATCATTTCACCTAAATAAATGTAGAAGAACATATTTAAAAGTTATCTGACTAAATTAATGATTGTAGAGACCTGGAACAACTAGTAAAATTTTGAGGGTAGAATGATAGCAGTAACTATCATAAGCCAACAAATAAACAATGTTCAATAACCAACAAAAATAAGAAAACAATATTCAAAAGATTAGGCATAGATTCTGAGACAGTCACCATAACACAAAATCACAGGTTGCAACATGTCTTTACATTCTTAGTCCTATCATAACATGTCATTACAATTCTTTGATTTGAGTATGATTGAGGTCAGTGTATTTTTACTGGGTGGGCATTTCCAGCAATCTGTTTAATACTGGAAAAATATGTAATTAAATTAAAAGCTTTAGTAGCCTAGAGATGCAAATTTAAATGTAGCCTTTTTGGAAGATATTAATTAGACCAACTTAAAAATATCTCACAATAATGTCTTCTTTCTTCTAATATAACCAGTAAATGTCCAGAAAAGCAAACCAATATTATTCTGCCAGTTTACGGAGAAAGGAAGATTCTAAACAAAAGTTTATACATACAAAAAAATATGGTTAGATGTTTTTTTTACTGATTTAAAATATGTATCAAACTCCATTTGAAAAAAGGTTGTAGTTTTCATATATAGATCTTTTTTTTATTCCTTAACATTATATTTGGAACAATTTGATAATGTTGATACTCAAAATGATCACTGCCGAGATAAAAATAATTTCAATATTATTCAATTTTATGCTGTCATAACATGCATAGACATATTACACAATTTAACCAATTAATTGCATAGTTTACTTATTTATTTATTTATTTATTTGAACAGCCAACAAAACATACACCTTACATAGTTTTTTTTAAGAATTCGGTAAGTAATTTCTGCAGTGCTGAATTAAATCGTAATATTAAATTAAATCGTAATAATTTTATCAGTATTGAATTAAATCGTAATAATTTTAACCACAATAAATTTTTGTTTTTATAAATTCAGTAAAACCACAGACCACCTTTATGAGACTAATTTTCGTTTTATACAATTCATATAAAATTATATACAGTCACTTTAATACTGGAGGTATTCTTTACCAGACAGATATTGTATCAGGATGAGCAAACTAGTATGATACAGTAGCTCATAACTAAAAGTTGTAAGAGCACTGTAACAATGCTAGGCCAATATTTGTTGCTAACCATCACACGTTTTTCAATCATTGTTCAATTGTATAAAAATATTGTGTATTTATATTATAATACATATTTTTAGCTGTTTTCATATTATAATTAGTTTTCTTGAGTAATGACGGATGAGTAATCATTTTGAATCTAATCTTTAGCAATCATGTGGATATGGCTATGGAGAGCAAGATATAAAGCTATATCCTGCAGTATTGACAAATTCATATGTTTAGTGGACGGGATAGGTAGAATGTTGTCACATTGCAACAATCATCTTTACATTCTTATGACAAGGAACCTATTACCATATTGTTATAAATTCAAAAAAATATAAATAATAAATTAAATTTAATTAAGGACTTATCAAATTAAGACTGTCCTAGGTCGGAATTATACCTAGAACTTGAATATTTCACAACCTAAGTACATTATTACAATATCAATAAAGGCTCTTGGCATATTTTGAATAAACGCCAGTTGTATTATTATACTAAAACAATATGATTTCACATTATTAACACTAAAGTTTCTTAATATTATTGTGGTCTATTATTCTTATTTCGGTTCAATTTTGCAAGCTACAATTATGTTATAAGTAAGTTACAACATAAGTACTATTTTGACACACAACATACAAAAAAACATGTTTTTGGTCTGAAACCTGCTTATACTTAAATACTAACTGCAAAATATTTCTTTGAGCCATTATAAATTTTGTTACATAATATTATTTGTGCCCATATTAATGCTGATTTTTTTTATTATACATTTACCCAATAATATAAATTACTGATATTAAATGCATAGTGTATCAACTAGTCTGGAAATGTGATTTTTTTGGCAAAAAGCATATTCATATTATTATATAAGTGGACTTACTAGTACTATATTGTAAATGTGAAAGTTTGTCAAATGTTTGTATATATATATATATATATATATACAGTCGAATCCGTTTATAATGACATCGAAAGGAATTGACAAACACGTCATAATAAGCGGACGTCATAAAAAGCGTTTTGTGAAAAAAATACATTTTTATGTAAATAGTATGCATGTATTTAACTACTTTAATAAAGAAACATAGTAACTTATAAAATAAAATTTGCACGTAATAAGTACATACCTATGTATGTATGTATGTACATAAAAGTTATATTTTTTTAATGTAAGTAATCTGTAATTTTTGTCTGCTTTTGTTTTTTTATTTTATTGTAAAAACAGTCTCTAATACTATTGTGTATAGAAGACATCGCTATGTCAATTACTCACTGAAATTGAAAACAAAAACGAGCCACGTGCTGAATGTCGTCGGGAATCAAGGAACATTACTGAAGGCGTAAAGAATCATGTCGGTCATTATAACCGGACATAATTTATTAAAAGGGTCACAATAAGCGACATGTCACTGTAAGGGAAGTCATTATATCCGACTTTTTTATAAAGAATCTTATATGAAAACCAAACTTCGTAGTGTAATTACGTCATAATAAGAGGTTGGTCAATATAGGCAGAGTCATAATAAACGGATTATACTGTATATATATATATGTATATTACAAATAAACGCCGATACTGCTAAATGGGTTTGGACAATATGTGACACAAAGTTGGACCATGTTCCATATTTAATATAAATGTAACTTATTTTACGAAAAACAGAAAGGGACTTTTAATCTGGCAAAATTGATGGCTTCAATTATAATATGTAAAGCACTAAGGAAAACCATTTAGTAGTAAAAAAAAATTTAATTTTTGTACATAATTTCTTATAAAATTAAGATTTTCGTGTAGAAATTATTTTAGAATTTGGGATATCTGTATCAATACCTGACTCATTATAAATAGCAGTGTTGAATACCCAATAATAAACATGCAAGAAACAAACTTATGTAGGGCATGAGGTTTGTTTATCTAATCACTATTTGCATAAAAAGACATATTTAGTGGCTTATATTTACCAAATTCAAGTGGAACAGGAACTTTGGAATGAATCAGGCACTTGTTGATTTGGTCCGTAGTCCGTACTGTTGACAAGAACGCCATTCGTTACCTGGTGAAAGAGATCATTAGCTCACCTTCAATTCTAAAGGGATCGTAGGTCACCAACATCGTTGTAAAGAGGTTTGATGGACGGGATATGCGAATCTGTAAGTGGTTAATCGTAGACTACTGTTGATTTAGATATCCTAGGATACGCTAGGGTTTTTAAGCCTCAGGGTGGAAAACAGTCTGATGGCACAGCGGAGACCCGGTCAGGGTTGCTATCAGAACTCTATCTACTGTGTCTCTGCAAGATGATGTTTCAGTTGTGAAAGCATAAACAAACATACTAGCTGCAAGTTTAAATGCGTAGTAGGTACGTAGTTTTGTCTCGAAAACAGGTGTGACGTCATACATGCATACAAAAACTTGCACAATAAAAACGTGACTCTTTTTCCTAAACGCATAGCGCTGATTATGATTTACTTACCGATGAATGTCGAGGAGTCCGTCTGGGTAGGTAAGTCAAGCCATTGTAGCCGGCGTAATTAATGGGCATTATGAGACTTAGCATCGTGTCTCAGGGTAAAAATGCAGTGGAGGATAATGAAGTGATTTGTAATTCCACATTCTGTATTCACGTGTTGCTACTAGTGATGGCCAGTCGTATCGCTTACCATCTCGTCTCTCCATTTGTTTATTAGTGTCTTCAAACTTGTTTATCGTCCAGATACTGCTACTTACCCTGAAAATGCTTATTGTCATAAATAAAAATGCATCACAGTGTCGTATAAATACGACTTGAATACAAAGATCGACCTAGAAATGATATTTGCATAAGCACTACAATACTACATAGCGTATACTTTGTCCTTCAATTGCCGTACAAGGAAATATATTTCGTATTCTCAATGACATTTAGATATTTCTATTCTGAGGTTTGTGTTGTTTTGTAATTAGTTGATTTTCCACAAATCTTAAAAATATACTCTACTTTATAATATGTAATACAGTGTACCTAGTACATAATTGTTTAACGTCTCTGTATCAGAAATTCCGTCCGGGTAGATACTATCACTAGTTTTGCCTTCGTACAGCAACCACTGATATTTTTGGTTCGATATTGTAGCAAATATTAATAGGGAAATTCACATCTGATGTCTTAACGGGCGCAATTTAGACATGCATGATGCAATATAATAATACCAGCCCTATGTTATATACTGCCCCAATCCTGGGCACTGGCCTCCTCTACTACTGAAAGGGATTAGGCCTTAGTACACCACATTGGCTTAGTTCGAATTGGTATACTTCACACACCCTCAAATGCCTATATAGAATATCTCAGGTTTCTTCACGATTCCACCACGGTATCCCCTGCCTGTCGTAAAAGGCGACTAATAGGGGCCATCGGGGGGTCGCCGGCGGGCAGCAGGGGGCTGTCTGCCGCTGGTGTAGGTTGTGCATGCTTAGCACATTGTGGTGACCCCCGGGATGGACGGCAGTGTGTAGTTGGCCTCATGCTGCCGTAGACGCCGAGGGCGTCCTTCGGTGCGCGGGGGCTTCCGAGCCCCCCACCCATAGGAGACGGGCCGCAAGGCGGCACCGCGCAGGGGCGGCTGGGGACGAAGACTTAGACAACTCCGTCAGAGGAAGCCCGCAGCCGTTCCTAATGCGCCGAACGGGCCACCACGGAGTTTTAGCTGGTAGGCCGTGCGTAGGTTAGTTGTACATAGGGACTCGGCCCGGCGGCCGCCCGAAGGTCGTCAAATCCGGGCGGCTCAACGCCGGGCCGTAAGGCACGGTTACCCCAGCATAACCGCTCAGTCACCCCCCACGAAGGCTGGGCGGTAGTAATAAGGGACTTTCTCCGCGAAACCAAAAAAAAAAAAAAAGTTTCTTCACGATGTTTTCCTTCACCATTTAAGCAAGCTATAATTCACAAAGAATATAATACACATAATTTTAGAAAATTCAGAGATGTGTGCCCTTGAGTTTTGAACCTGCGGACATTCGTCTCGGCGCTTTTATTTATATTTAGAAGTGAACTATGTCAATTTGTAATTCCGAAGTAAGTTTTCCAGTAAAGGTAATCTCTTTGCCTTGATTTAAAGTCGGCAGCGTACACTGTACCATTCTTATGGTATTGTTTGTGTTTATAAGTAGTAGAGATCATTTGACATAAGGTTGAGTATTGCACAAATGGCCTATGGTATAAAAAACTAGGAAAGAATGATCAATTAAAAATCAAATTAACCTCAGACAAGATTTATCTATAGTGGATTGAAAAGGGTTTTACCTGATGGTAAAACCATTTGTAATGTTACATTTATTCCATGCAATTTACTTAGGTTGTCCCCATGCTTAGTCATTGTCTTATTGAGCGTTCGCTTTGTTATCAATACCGCAACCTTAACCAACTTCCGGTCAGCGAACACTAATTGTAGTGACTACTGGGACGAGATAAGGGCTGGCCTTGGCAAACTAAATTGCAATAATTGATTCGATAACAAATGCATCTACTGTTATCAGCTGTATATTACTCACAAGTTTTATTAATTCCCTTAGATATGTCAGAATTTTTATATTAATGCCATTCGGGTTTAAGTTCTATTTCTATATAAATATGAACTTTTTTCAAACTAGACTAACTTGTCGGTTAATGTCGCCCGTATGTTTTATGAAATCACTGCGTCATTTATAATTTCCAGTCACATGTGCTTGTACAAGACACATTGACCGGAACAGCTTTGCTTTTTTATGCTGTACTAAGTTTTGCTCGCGTCTCCACCCTTGCTAATATCTTTTAAAATATCTAACTATCTTCTTCCTTAACTTGTCACCGGAGAGTATCTATTAGTGAATTTTTTAGAAACGGACTGAGATTAGAGCGATTTTTTCCGCTTTAAAGGTAATATTATAGATGCTTAAAAACTTGGTTCCATCGTATATCTAAATATACATTTCACACGTAAAGGGAAATAAATAATTTAACAAATATTGTATAAAATATACCTTTTATGTTTATTTAAACATAATACATGATTTCAGTATGTCTACATTTTCTTCGTAAACATCAGCAGTATTCTGTATTAGACAAAAAAGAGAAGTTTAATATTACATTTAATACTAACATACAGTGGTGAAAGGTCTATAATACGCAAATACAATTACCACCGGCTTACCTTTAGGCACAAAGTACAACAGGAAAAAAACCCTAATAATTATCGGCTTCCCTTCCGAAAATGTAGGTACACTTTGCGCTACCATTAACCTGATATGACGTCATGTGTTGACATTGTTTGATACTAACGAACCTTCAGTGTGAAGTTAACGCTAAAAATATCGGCTTAGGTTTAACACAATTGTATAAACGTGTATATAAGTTGCAGGAACTTGTATGAACGCATTATGCATGTGTCCATTGTATACTCCCATAAGTATTAGTCATTAAAATAAAACTATTTTGTGGATATTTTTTGCGGTTTTTATATTAGAACTAGCTTTTGCTTGCGGCTTCGCCCGCGTGAAGGAGTTTTCCGGGATAAAAGTCCCACTAAATTTTCCCGCGATAGTAAGAAGCCTATAACCTTCCCAGGGTCTCAAACTATCTCCATACCAAATTTAATAAAATCCGTTCAGTAGATTTTGAGAAAATCAATAACGTACAAACAGAAAAAGTGACTTGTTTTATAATATGTATAGAATTTCTCTCGACGTTTTGATAACTTTGCAACCTTCGTGGTCACGGGGCCGGCGAATATTAGTCATTGTTAATTCGATGTTCATTTAAAGATTACACGTAGTAAGCACACGTCGAGTCGCAAGCACTAATCAAATAACGTAAATAAACCGGCAGGTAACGGAACGAAACCGGTATATTCGTTTATTATAATTTACTGGGAAATATTCACAAACTTTCGCCATCGGTACAACTGTAGTAGTACTGGTTTTTATCACGCGAGGATTTTTCGCGTCATGATAGATGGACATTTAAGTAGCCTGTAGCCCTAAGCGGAATGCATGACGAAATGTCCCAATACTTTTTACATGGAATTTCTACCAGTTTCAAATTTTTAAAATGTCTGAAATTCTTTCGCTTTCTAGCTATAAAACGAGAGAAACAAAGGGATAAGCAATATTGATGCGACATAGAGCTTCCGCGTTCAATAACAATGAGTGTCGCGCGATAAAAAATCATCCAAATTTGCACTGATTCACTAAGGAAAATTCATACTAACGTAGGGACGAAGCACATCGGAGCGTCGAAATCTTCACAAGTTGCATAAATGCGCGCGTTTGCACGCTTTTGAATGCAACGATGGATTACGACGACCGATTTCAAACGATCCCAATCTTAATCTTAGATCAAATCCCGAGAATAAACCAATTGAAATAAATCATTTCTAAGTATGCCAAATTTCCGATAATAAACCAATTAAATTAGTTATTTCTAAGCATGCAAAAAAAAACTTTATTCTCATTGGTAATGAATCGAAAAATGCGATGGGGATCGTTAATTGAAAACAAGGGAACCACAAAAACCATGCTATTCTATACATCATTTGTGACGCTCTCGATAAATGTCCTGCGTTATTACCCTTAAATATGTGCAAGTTATAAAGCCTATAATAAAAATAAAATGAATGCAAACTAAATGGAGGGTCCGATTCAGGGAATCGATTCCTTATAGGACCCAAGGCTATACTTTAATGTAATATAAAAAAACCTTCGCAGAATCAATAATTGTCATCTTCTATTTAAAAAATGTTAACTCTCAACAATACACTGGTGCAATGAATCATAAAATTTACACAAAATACTATAATAACGTAGATGAGTACAAATTGTTTTTACATTCACACTCATATGGAATTAAATCTCATCGGATATAATTTTATAAGTAGCTAATACTAGTAGACAATATAGGCTCTGGTCTATTACACAAATCACAATTTATACATAGTTATACCACTTATCAAGTAAAAAAACGTCATTTGACTTCAAATTGCAGAAATAATTAAATTTACATACAATTTTCCTTTTTGCTGTTAGAACAATCTCAAACATTCTCAAAAACTGATTTCCGGTTTATATAATAAATTGAAAAACAAAAATACTTCCCGCAAACAGAATAATTAACCGATACCGATCAAGTCATAACTATGTTTTCCACGCAATATATTTCTTATGGACCTTGACAGTCAATCGGTCAACGACATACAAGCTCTCAAATTTTAGATGATGTTTGCCGATAGATGTGTACGTATCTTATTATGTAGGTGTTATTAATTTACAAGGTCGCGAATACTTGAAAATTCTCAGTTGTTCTACTAATTCGAGTCAAATCAGACACGTCGAGCTAACGTCTTAAATCATTTTATTAATAGTGTTATGTTTAACAGTTTTTAATAGAGATATTGCTCTATTTTTTTGGCAAATTTTAGAGCTAATAATATATTTGTGTTTTATCTAAATGTGCTTACGAAGCTATTTTAAAGGTATTGAAAATTATTGCTTAATTGTAGTAATGGTAGTTACGTAATTTCAATATATTTTGTATGGCTGTATATGTGATCAACAAATGATTGCAAAATTTGTTTAATCTTGTATCCGATGTCGGACGAGCATCCGGTGTCATCAGACTACCTTGGCATCAAGTGAAAGTTCTCTATGAATCATTGTTTTGATTTTAGTACTTATTGACCGTCGTTTTATCGTTTAGTGTCACTGTTGTTTTAAGGTTGCTTCTCTGACTCGGATATTTCATTTAACATGTATTTCTATTTTACTATTGCTCTTCGCAAATATGACATCAAATTAACAGGCCACTGTTAAAGGATGTTTTCGCTTCCCGAATTTTCATGAGCGTACAGTCATTACAGTCATTCGTCGTCGAGTTGAGCCATACATACAGTCAGCATCTATTATTAATATGAAATATCAACACACATTTTTTGCGACAAATTTACGCCGCATACCATTTTTGGCTTCTTCATTTGGAACTTCGTCTCTTGTTCACGACCACGCAGAACTGATTAATGAATTTTTGAACAATATCTTGTAAAATTCGAATGCGTTTTTAAGGAAAATAAGACATGTGTAGTATTGGGAAGTGTATTACACAATACTACAATGGTCGGAAAATATCGATAAACTATTGAATTTAAAATTACTTATGAAGTTTTTAATTAGAACAATGGTTTTACGTAAACAGATTGTCTAAATATGGTTATTAATATAATTTACAATGTTAGTCCAGTGCAGTAACTTCAATAGCCATTATTAACTTGGTAGATAACATGATTATTTTACTAGGCATCAACCCAGGCTTACGAGTTCGGCTACATTCTAATACTACTCTTATGTGGTTTATATCCCCAAATGCTCAGTACATAATGTTTTAAACTAGACCACCTTAATAGCTTTAGGAGAGGACTATGTTCATCAGTGGCCTTCATGCGGCTGGTGATGATAATAGTGAATGCTTAGTAAAGCAGCGTATATCCTTGAGATTTTTTTTATTATTTGTTTAAAGGCTTTGAGTCTCTTAGGATGTTATGCCAGTCTCACTGTAAAAAAATTATAGTATATGCGAATGTCTCTGGATGGATAATATAGCTTCAATTCTTCAGCAGCAACCACAGCATTGTATCCTTCATAAGTTCATACTGTTTTCAAGGAGTAAGGATGTTGTAGGTTTCTGCTTATAAGTATGCTAAAATATATTATCTCAGGATTGCAACAAACTAATGAAATGCAAACGTCAGAAAAGTGTTCTACAGCTGTTTGTTTTTCAGATGAGAAGAAATTGCGATGGACCCCCTGTTCAAGAAGTTGTTACAGCAACACCAGCATGACATCATCAACGATTTAGACGTCCGGTATGTCATTGACGAATTGTTCTCGAAGGAGGTTCTCTCTCAGGAAGATTTTGAAGACATCACTAACTTGGTGAGTGCACTCCTTATTCAACTAAATTATGGTAAAAAACAGGATATCCTCCAAAGAAATGCAATCAAATATTCAGTTTAGCATATTCGAGCGTACAAGGAAGATCCGCAAAATCGAATATATATTATTCCGCCTATAATTTTTTATTCAGGAAAATCTATTGGGTAGAGCTTTATTTCAATTATCTGATTCAGTAATAAATTAAAAAAAATCGTTGTATAAATTTAATGATTAGTGTTAATCATCAACCATAATATATTGAATTTTAATCGATTTTGTGAATAATATGATGAGTATGAGTGGTTTTGTTCACGCAAGTTGTAAATACGTATTGTCTAATTGATTATGATGGTGGTGATTTGGCTGGGAAAATAATTATAACGTAATTTTTGTTATCGGGGGCTCAACACAATGACCTCATTGCACCTGATGGTAAAAGAAACAATGCCCAAAAACATATCGACCGCCAAGAGATAAACATCTCCGAACGGTTATCACAGTTATGCCTGCCTGCTTAATTGTTTCTTCATGCTACGCTTGCAGGATCATAAATGTAGGAAGAAGGTAACATGTATGCTGGCAAACTACTCCACAGCTTGCTTGCTAGCTTTCGAGCCGTGATGGAAGAGTCCACAAAGCTGTGGTTTCGAAAACCAGCACGCATGATTCTTGCAAATGTGTGTGACAGAAATGATAATATTACAGAAGAGTCGTACCGATCAAGTGAGATGTCTGATCGACAAGCTGATCAAGTATGGCAACAACAACTCGTACATAGCGTTCGTGGACAGCCTCGCGGAGGACTACAAGTGGTTGTATCAGAAACTGACTGTGGAAAACAATGAGACGATGCTGAATGAGAGCTTCGAGGACAGCCTCAGCTTAGGCGACGTGCCGCGGCTGCCGGCGCATCATGTCAAACGTGTAGCTGTGGTGAGTGTTCAGATTATATTGACCACAATAGATACGATAAAGCATTTGCGTTTTATCCATACGAGTGGGGCACACAGCCCCAATACATTGTTTTACAATAGGAAATTTAATTTAACTGTATTTTTTTAGGATTCCGTACCTCAAAAGAAACCTTTGTAGGATTACTTTGTTGTCAGACTATCAAGACCTTTGGCATCAAGTTAAAATTTGTATAAAATACTCAGGTCTGGTGTCTGTCTAAGCTGTAAAAATCCCACTTGCAAGTGAACGGGATCAAAACATAATATGACCATTTATGTCGCATATTTTCGTATTTTTTACATTTCACGAGGGAATCATAACTGATAGGGTACTTCCCGTTGACCTAGAATCATAAAAGTTTACAAAAATCAAATGTCTTACAACACATGTAAAGGAAGAAAATTTAAAATAACAAAAAAAAAATCTAATTTATAAGGAAACCTCTGTGCGCGAGCCCGTCTCGCACCTCTCCGGTTTTTCGTTTTAAAGATGGTAGAATCCCACTGTTTAAGTAATATGAATATATATAAACACGCAGAAATCCGCTTGATCTGGTTCATTCATACAGATTGCAGTCCTAAATCTAAACTGAGTAAATTTACCTGGACTCGCATTGTTGAAATATTTTTTCATATTTGCAGATCGGAATCTATGTAACCATGAACCACAACCATAACCCATAAACCATGTACGTAATCATCTCAGCTATGCGAGCTAAGCTAAACTAACTTAGCTCAGGTTTTAGTCTGCAACAAGCGTTATCGTCAGGAAAAACACCGACATAATTAATTTTTGAAATGCTTACTAGAAATAAAATTAAAAAGAGTTAGTCATAGCTACATAAAACCAAACTACTGAACCAATTTTATAAATCTTTCTATGGGACCAATATGGACGTATATTGATTTAAATAAAAAAGAATTATCCAAACCGGGTAATAAAGAACTGAGTACAGAGGATCCAAACGTTTTAAAAAAATTGTCGAATTGAGAACTTCCTCCTTTTTGTAAATGTACTAAACTAATGGCATCGACCCAATTCGATCATTACTTCCACAAGACCTTTCAATAATATGAAGGAGAAATGACGATACAAGCACGCTGAGCCAAAATGAGATCATGTTCGTCCTTAATTACTACCGCGAAGTGTTTATAAACGTTTATTACTGTATACCTAAAAAAATCAACCGTTACACAGTGCATTAAATGTTTGTTTTGTCAATAAGTACAATATTATATTTTAGGACTCTTATATGAATCATTAACTTTCCTTGTTTCGATGTAGTTCGGTAAATAATACTCCATCATTTCTCGCAAATCGATGATATATCTGAACGCTATTCCATTTATCATCAGTGACACTGCAGTGTCCAGGTTTCAGTTTAACTGACAAGAAAGGCATCAAGCACATACATCATGCTTAAAGTGTATAAATGGTATTGCCACAGGAACGTGAGATAACGTCCAAGTTGAAGCAGCTAGCGCGACACAAGATCCTCGCGTTGCACGGCATGTCGGGCTGTGGTAAGACATGCTCAGCCATCAGTGTGTTGCGCGACAACCCCGAGCTGATCACCGATTTCGGCGGCGTCGTCATGTGGCTCAACTTCGGCACTTGCAAGACTGAAGACGATATTATTGCTCAACAAAATAAGTGAGTTCTAGTTCATAGGATCAGGTCCTTTTGATACACTGCATTTTAATTGTACCGGATTATATCATCTGGATCTCATATACTCCAAATATTATTTAATGCTTAATTAAAATAATATCTCGTCCTTCGGTGATCGCCAGCATGTCAGTTTCTCTGTCTCGAGGTAAGAAATTTCTAGTGTGTTTCACGGTAACCAAAGCCCTGTTTCAAAGTAGTAATTCGAATAACATTTTTTTTTCTCTTAGAAGATACAGAATTTTTACTGTCCATTTTTTTATATAAAATAAACATTTGTTTTCCATTACAGATTACTTAGAAAAATTAAATCGACATACGTCCACACATCGATAATGACAGCATCGATATCACTATCGAGTATAAGCTCGAACGTCGATAACATTTCGCTATCGAGCTACGACTGGACCTGGGAGATGCTGAGGGACGAGCTGAAGAAACACTTCTCCGAGCCGGCTTTGAAGGAGTCCTTGTTGGTGCTAGACGAGGTCAATGAAGAGAAGATTGTGGTGGCGTTCGATATCGGATGCAAGCTCATGATTACAACTAGGGATGTCGATGTTGTCTCCAAATATCATCCGCAGATTGTTAATGTGAGTATTTTTTTTTAAAACTACAAGGTGTAGCAGGTAATGGTGGTCACGTGATGATAACTGATCACAACTATAACTTTTTTTATATGGCTACGGTAGTGACTCTACTGAACCTGATGGTAAGTGGAGTGAGATCCAGTGTCGGTTAATGAGAGATGATTATCCATCGCCAATTGGCAAAATTTTAACGGCCTATTTGAACCGGATTGAATAGGCTGATCACGGAATATGACACACTTACGTTTGCTACTATGGCAGAGGTTACATGTTGTGTACAGTGGTCGCTATCCGAACGGATACAAGTATTCTACTACCAGCAATATAAAGATCAATAATACTCAAATAATCGTATTATACGATGTAGTCACTAGGTTTTGCCTCAACAAACTTTTAGGTTCCATTGAGATTATTTCAGCGTCCTTCATTAGATCAGGGCGTTTTTAAATCCCGATGATCAGTAACGTATGATAATAGTAAGTCAACGTAACGCACTTGACACAAAGAATATGAGCACTTTATCTTACCCTAATTTATTTATGCATTTATTTATTTATTTATTCGGTTAGCACTACCATATCACAATATCTTTATACTAAAACATTAACTTCAACTCGATCGGCAGGTACAAAAAAGCTTCGAAGAGCGAGAGGCTCTGGAGCTGTTCGCGTCGTGCCTGGAGGAGTCGGTGTCCAACCTGCCGGCGCAGGCGAGGAAACTCGTCGAGATATGCAAGGGCATGCCCTTCAACATCGCGCTCATCGGGGCACAACTCGCCGAGAACAAGGAGCGGCTCAAAGACGACCCCAGCTACTGGAAGAACTACTTGAACAAACTGGAGAAAAAGGATTACTTCTCGTGAGTACAGCGTCTTTTTATCAACAATTCATTTTTTTAGATGGATGATGTGATGAGCCTTTCTAGATTGTAAGCCATTGTGTCCATAAAAGTAAGCAACATCCAGAACTCTTATCACATAATACCCAATTATTGCGCTGTATATAATTTTCTGAAAACTGTAACACAACTGCATGCTGCATGACGATAAAAATAGACGTTTTTAGTCAAAGATGTTGACATTCACGCTATACTTAAGGTGATTTTTTACTGGAGCTTATTGCATACGGGAAGAACTGACATCATATCCTTCTTTACAGACTGTTCAAAGGAAAAGACAATACGATGAAGAAAACCATAGAGGTTTGCATCAATTCGCTTCAAGCCAACATTTTGCCACTATACAAGAGACTGGCAGTACTTCCAGATAACGTCAAAGTGTTCGCACAAGTTCTGAGCAGGTTGTGGAATAAGGACGTCGCAGAAGTCGAATCGATTATGAAGAGTTTGACGCGAAAATCATTGATAATAGAGACCTACGATCGCGAGCGCAAGAACTATATCTACGAAGTACACGACTTGATCATGAACTATCTGAGGACCAACACTAAGGAGGAAGACTTGAAGAAGCTACATAGCGACTTGCTAACAAGCTACAGTTACGACAACGTAGATAATGTGTCGTGCGACATTCCCGACGATGGCTACATAGCGTTCTACATCGGGTATCACATACAGAAGACTGATAACTTGAACAATAAGTGGGGTTTGTTCAACAAATTGTTCTTGGATTTGAAGTTTTTGGGCAACAAAGTGAGGTTGACCGGCCCTGATGATGTCAAAATGGATTTGCAGAAGTACGAGAATTATATAGTTAAAGATGTGAGTTTTTATTTATTTTAAAAATCTATTTTAATGTTCTTGTTTAGTGGCTCTGAATGTGGGGTGTTATCAAATTCCGGTGTTCGTTCAGCAAAATTTTGTGCGGATAATTCTTACACCAATTAGCCGATTTCTTTTCCTAAAAAGAGTTTTTGTCAGGCAGGCAGTCAGATAGAGAAGACCAACTTCATTCAGGTCTGGTAGTGTTAGGTTTAACATAAAACAGCTGGCTACGTGTGGGTGTTCCATGAGATAAATCATTATCGATTTGTAAGTGAACAGTTTGATAAATGACAACTGTAAGAAGATGGTGATTTGTCCACTCAATAAATACAGATTAATTTTTAATTTTCGTTAGCACTAATGAATGACGAAGCGAAAGCCGCTGGCTTGATTGAACCCAACCCAACCAAACCCATTGCTAGTAATGACGCTTGAATCTATACTATTATATAAAGCTGAAGAGTTTGTTTGTTTGTTTGTTTGAACGCGCTAATCTCAGGAACTACCGGTCCAAACTGAAAAATTCTTTTTGCGTTGGATAGCCCTATGTTCGTGGAGTGCTATAGGCTATATATCATCACGCTATACCCAATAGGAGCGGAGCAGTAATGCCTAATCTCAGGAACTACCGGTCCGAACTGAAAAATTCTTTTTGCGTTGGATAGCCCTTTGTTCGTGGAGTGCTATAGGCTATATATCATCACGCTATACCCAATAGGAGCAGAGCAGTAATGGCTAATCTCAGGAACTACCGGTCCGAACTGAAAAATTCTTTTTGCGTTGGATAGCCCTTTGTTCGTGGAGTGCTATAGGCTATATATCATCACGCTATACCCAATAGGAGCAGAGCAGTAATGGCTAATCTCAGGAACTACCGGTTCGAACTAAAAAATAATTTTGTATTGGATAGCCCTTTGTTCGTGAAGTGCTATAGGCTATATATCATCACGCTATGACCAATAGGAGCAGAGCAGTAATGGCTAATCTCAGAAACTAGGAGTTTGAACTGAATAATTCTTTTTGTGTTGGGTAGCCCTTTGTTCCTGGAATGCTATAGGCTATATATATCATCACGCTATGCCCAATAGGAGCGGAGCAGTAATCGCTAATCTCAGGAACTACCGGTTCGAACTGAAAAAATATTTTTGTGTTGGATAGCCCTTTGTCCCTGGAGTGCTATAGGTTATATATCGTCACGCTATGATCAATAGGAGTGGAGCAGTAATGAAACATGATGCAAAAACGGGGACAATTTATTAGTTTTGAGAGCTTCTGTTGCGTGCGCTGCGTAAACGGTTAAAGTTATGCAACAATAATGTATGACGGGATTGTTCCTCTTAAAAAGTTCTACAAAAATATATCATAAAACAAAACTCCCCCGCTGCATCGGTCTGCCCGAACGTGTTAAACTCAAAAACTACCCAACGTATTAGGATAAAATTTGGTATGGAGACAGTTTGAGACCCTGGGAAGAACATAGGCTCCCGGGAAAATATATAGCGTGACTTTTATAACGGAAAACTTTAGCCCGAAAAACTTTGTAACGCGGGCGGAGCCGCGGGCAAAAGCTAGTCTTAAAATATAAAGGACTGTGTACTACACACATAAGTATTTTACGTTCCGGGGTCAGCTTGTGCATATCCATTTCAAACAAGCCGGTATAATCATCTCTCCTCAGTCGACACTAAGGCGTCGGTATAAAGAAATAACACAGCTTAAAAGACTTTCCCGCCCTCACACCCACCACTATAATTCCTGTAAACCAGAATTAGCAGTGGCAAGCATTTTATGACACCGAGCGGTGAAGCTCGGCGAGTCTCAGGGAAAACTAATTCGTCATTATCCCGCAACGAAATTAATCAAACAGAAAGATAGGCAGGAGTTGGAGTTTTTAATCAGCCACTTCCTTCCATAGCAAAGCGGGTGACAAAATAATGAACTACGGAGGTGTTTGAACCTCAAGGATAGGGACGTTTACAATTAAATAAGCTAGTTATAAGGCACCACGGGTAACATTAAAAGAAAGGGTCCTATCACATGAGCTGTTAGATTTGATTACAATACTTGCGCAGGAGATGGACCGGAGCCTGGCGCACAGCCTGCGCACGTTCCTCAGCACGCACGGCACCGACCTCTACCACTACCCCAGCACCGACATCCTGCAGAGCATCCTGCAGCACGAGGCGGCCGGCCTGCTCTACAACAAGGCGGCCAGCGCGGCGCAGGCCGCCGCCGACAACCACGAGCTCTACTTCGACTTCTTGTAAGCTATTGCTATTCATATCATTCCAGTCCAGGCCAGTCCCACTGCTGGGCACTGGCCTCCTCTACTACTGAGAGGGATTAGGCCTTAGTCCACCACGCTGGCCTAATGCGGGTTGGTACACTTTACACACCATCAAAATTCCTATAAAGAAATTCTTAGATATGCAGGTTTCGTCACGATGATTTCCTTCACCGTTAAAGCAAGCGATAATTCACAAAGAATACACGCATATTTTTTTTTGTCTTAGAAACCTCAGATGTGTTTACTCTGCGGTTTTGAACCAGCAGAAATTCGTCTCGGCAGTCCGTTCCACACCCGACTAGGCTACCGCCGCTATTCCTATTTTATTGTCAATAACTCAATAATAGTATTTGATCGTTATATCTATGGTTTTGACTTATCATAATAGCTCTTTCATGGCCCACGTGATTAGTAAATGAATACCATTTTATTATGAGACTTGAGTTATTTAAAATTTTTCGGTTCGACATAATCTAAATAGCTCGAAATAGTAATTTATGGCCGATATGGGGAAATGGAGATACGTGTTGTAAAATAATTAAATGGCGTTACCATGAATCGTTTCTTTTTTAATTATTAATTCGTTTTTTTTTTATTTATGTCCACGCAGGCACGAACATGACGTAGACGAAGTGAAACATTCGACTATCGATGTTAGAGAAGTGATAACGGCTGTATGTTTTCTTGGCAACTATGTAGTAGTCGGTACCAGCAATGGACTGATCAAGGTTAGATTTTTTTCATCTACTCTATTGCATGTTTTAATGGTTCTGTTGTTGTTACCCCTTTTTGTAGTTTATGATATCATTTGCAATTAATTATTATTTTTTTAATTGTAGATACATTATCATAATTATGATATATTTTTTTAATACATTCACACTAGTCAAGTCTGATCCCCAAAAAACATCGATATTACAACTCGTAACCAACTTCAAGGCAGCCATTTGGTATGTTCCTAAGCGTAACAACATCATATCTGACTGTAGGGCGATAATCAATTTTACGTCACCAGTTCTTCCATTCAACAACCCACAAGCTGCAAAAGGAGCTGACCGGCATGACGTCAGCGGTCACGTGGGTGGGCGTGTCATGCCTCAAACACCCGCCAGTAGTTGCCGCTTTGTCGTTAGAGGGCATCATCAAGCTGTGGTACGTCGATGACTTCGATGACGACGACGATGGCGTCATTGAGGAAGGTAAGTGACCTCACAAGGTACCTACACCAAGATCTGTCAGAACTGAACTCATTCGTGCGTAATCGTGGAAATGATACTCATTGGCGGTGTTAATATGCGGACTTGAGATGATGATGATGATGATGTTGACGAAGGTAAATGTAGTTAAGAATAATGATCAAAAACTAGAGATTTTTATGTCGCATGATGCAATCATAAGTATATTGTTTACATTTTAATTCGATACCATTTTTACCGTTTTCTACTAACTGCAGTAACATTAAAGACATCATTTTTATTCTATACACAAAAATCATTAGTTTTTTCACATTATTATACACTACAATGTAGTGCTTCTGCACCCCCATGAAAATGAAAATAACAAACTTTATCTTCCACAGAACCCGAAGAAGCGTACAATAACAACCATCCGGGTCACGTGACAATCAAACAGACATTCGGCGCGTACGTCCACTGCCGATGGTCCGACAACGAGGACTTCCTTGTGGCGCACAACACAAAGATGATATTCCTATACAAGCCTAACGGTGATCTAATATCGACGATCAACAACTTCGACAGGGACCGCGAGTTGCTCTGCTGTGTTACGTGCAACAACGACAAGTTCGTTGCCGTGGCAACCACAAACGGCAAGAGTAGGATGGTCGAGATTATAGATCTCAAGACGAAGGAGCGAGTGATGACCTTCGAGGAGACCGATAGTGTTTTGGATATGGTTACAGTTCCTGGTGAGTTGCTGGTACAAAGTTGTTTTAATAGTCTACTTGGATTAGGTATTAGTGAGACCAAGTAAATATCGATATTTTGTATCGATTTCGGGATTATCAAAAATTTTGGATCTCTGTAAAACTGTGTTACTATCTCTCCCATGCTAGTCTATTCATGACTGCAACCTAAAAAAACTAGGTAATCATTTGACAGAATGAAAAACTGAAGAACTTCGTACATTTTCCTCACAATCATATAAATAATTGAACTATATATTTTATTCAATATAACGTTTCGTCAACAGGTACTAACAAAATAATAACGCTAAAACACAACGAAATAATGGAGCACGAGTTCAAAGTGACATCGATAAGTTCGAACAAATGCAGACAGTGCAAGTGCGGGAGTGTCATCAAGAGCGACTCGCTCAACGACAACCTCTCGTTCAAGGCGATAGCTGTCAATAAAACCGGCACGTTACTGTTCGTGTCCACTGATGACAGTAGAGTCGTGTGCGTTAATTTGAAGACGCATTCTAGAGTGTTCGATCT
The DNA here is from genome assembly GCF_014839805.1 of Manduca sexta. NCBI lineage: Eukaryota > Metazoa > Arthropoda > Insecta > Lepidoptera > Sphingidae > Manduca > Manduca sexta. The sequence continues at coordinate 4,919,607 of NC_051133.1, read as the reverse complement.
TGAGAATCGTAGAGGGTGAGTTATTATTTAATATTTTAAGACGAAAGGCATGTCATGGAACACAGTCGACCGTAATCGTATTTTTTCATATTTATAAATGGTTTGAACAGAAACATGCAATATTCTTACTGAAAGCTAAGAGCATGTTGAAGCTTGGCTGACTTGGGAAGCACTTGTAGTCACATCTTTGAGAATGTGTTGTTATAGTCGTTTTCTTTTTGTCACAAAAATACTTTTTACACATAAAATAAATTCTACAAAGTATAAAAACAATGCGTGAAAAAGTACCCAAAGTTTTTTTTAAAATATTTACCATAGTAAATCGTTTCGATTTATATCCACGTAGATTTTTTTTAACAAGCTTATGGCAAACAGAGTTATTCACTGTCCTATTTATGTGCAGCAAGACCGCATATATATACAACACATACTAATACCTATATATTGATTCCAGTAACGTGATCGCAATGGCGGTGAGCGAAGTGATGATGTGGGACGAATTTGAGCCAGGGTCAGACGTTCTGCTTACAGGCACTGACATCACAGAGAATTCCGCTAAAGTTTGGTACTTAGAAGCCTCTTACATATCGCAGATCGCCAAGAGGAACGGGTGAGTTATACCATAGAGTAAAATTCATATATGGCGCAGGCCTATACCGCAACTGATCCGGTGCAAACTGGTTTTCTACGCCGGCAGATGTTGTATAAACCTGCCGGTGAAAGTAAACGCACACATCGTCGCTCTGTGTGTGCGTGTAATAACAACGGGTCGTTTGTAGAAAGCATTTAATTATCTAAAGCGCATACAACACATCCACATGATGCATGTGTGAAGTGTCTATGAATAAACATACGTCAATCTTCGTGACGCAATGCTCATGCTCATACAACAAATAAAAAAAAACAGGATATATTCTTTGCATCCACGTATCTGTCCCCTCTATTATATCGAATAGTTTGAGTATGCGAGTTATAGTTAACCGACCTACACTAATCATTAATTTACCATACAGAAAAGTCCGTCTAACATCGAAATTCGACGTGAGCTTCCTGAACGCGTCATCGCCTAACACACCGAAGACCGCAACACCCGGCAGTATGGTGGACAGTGTCTCCAACACACCGCGACGGCATCAGTCCTTCGCCAACCACAGGGAGATCACCAAGACGCCCGTGAAGAACACCCTGAGCCTCGACAGGCATTCGCTGAAGCCGCTCAACCTGAAGGGCATATGCAATAATAATGATAAGGCTATACAACCGCTCTTGGCTGTTGTTGATGATAAAAATAATATTCAGGTTCGTATTTTGTACAAGTAGCTTGTGCTCGTGACTTATCGTGTTGCATTCGGTTTGTGAAAATAAAAAAAAATTTCTTTATTCTCTCTCAGCATGGCATAAGCCGTACCAAATTTCATCAAATTCGGTTAAGCATTTATCAATACGTCATTAAGCGACCTACTTCAAAGACTGTCTATAAGCATGACATAAACTAAAGTGGTTTTGTCTTCAGGTAATGCGTGGAAGAAAAGTCCTAACAGAGATTCTAGAAAAATCCGACGAGCACATCACATGCGTGAAGATATCTCCATGCAACCACTACATCATATACGGGCTGCAGTCCGGCAGCGTGAAGAAATACACGCTAAGAACCAAAGAGATGGTCACCATCATGGACGTGTACAGTCCTGTGCAATATTTGAATTACGTAAATCCGAATTTATTGATGGCGGCCGGTAAGAACCGAAGTCTTATGGCGTACCGGCTGACTGAGGCAGGAGATTGGACGCTAGAGATGCTGCAGAGAGGTAATACGCATCTCGGATCGCAGGAGCTGCTTGATGATTTGCAAGGTATGTATACTGGGGCGTTAGACAGACGCCGTAATATAGGATTCAACTTCTATTCAAACATTATAGATTTCTTCGTATATTGAGTGTAATGGTCATCGAGAGCGTCGCCTGACGATGACCCAGGGAGGGGGGGTCAAGTTGATTTAGACAATGAGAAAAATACGAATCGTGTGTAAAGTCGAAGGTACGTGTTCTTCTCCTACTCCCCTTCGCCGCTTTAACAATAAACTTTCTTCCTAATATAACAGATCTGTGATACTAATATTTTAACTCAATTATCAATAATAGTGGCCCTTTAGAATACCTGTGTCATTAGAAATAAGGCTGTGTAATCGTTGAAATAGACAATATTTTTAGAATACCATAAAAACCACACATTTACTTGTAGCGTTCTGGCATACGTAAAAAATACCTAAATGACCCAAAATGATATTTCCTGAATTCTTTCTCAGGTTTAAAACTAAAGAACGGTCAAGTAGACAGTCAGTCAACATCAAGCAGCGATACGGGAAGCGTGGACTCGCGCGAGCGAATGTTCCGCAGCGGAGACATCAAGAGTATGTGCAAAGGGAGCGGACTCGTCGAGTGTTTCTGGGTGCCCAACACTGGGCTAGTCACGGTAGAACATAACGCTACCACCAAACTGTGGACGGCAGACATGAAAGTCGCGAACATATTGCACGCGAGACAGACTGATGTCCATATTAGGTGTGCAGCGTTACAGAATAACGTGTTGGTGCTATGTGATAGTGATAATAAACGGTTTCAGGTGAGTGAGTCTCAAAAATATATAAATAGATAATATGAATTGTACATGATAATATTAACTGCACTCAAAACTATAATAATGGATGATAAATTATTCAACAGTTTCAAAATAGTAACGTTTGTAGTCTTATATACGTATGCTATTGTTCATTACTCATAGCTTACATATTTAGTTTAACTATAAATATATAAAAGTATATGGGTTTATAAATCCACTATATGACTGGCAACTTACCAATGATTTTCTCAGCCGCGGATCTAGGGAGGGGCAAGCCAGGGCCCGTGCCCCGGGCGGCAAATTCAAACTTGGCAGACGAATACACATCTCATCATTAACGCAACTTTGACTACTGAGACATCCAGTATATAACACACATAAATTATTTCCCGAGGGGCGCGAAATGATAATGATGATGTTGACAAAAGTAAAAATATAGGTGATTGGGGGCGGCATTATCCAGATTTTGCCCCGCCTTCAAAAAATTCAAGATCCGGGACTGGATTTTCTAAATAGTCCGAACATAGTGTTAATGTTACCCTGCCTTCTAACATACTCATCAGTGGCGAAAGATCCATATAACCCGATTAGTGCCGGCTTCCTTTTCGTCATTTATGTAAAATCTAATTATCATTAGAAGTATTTACAGATTATATTTATACATATTATTAGTACTATTTTGATGTGTCGGATTCTTCACCCTTCACCACTGCTGAAGATACGTTGCAATCACGTTTCAGACGTTTGAACTAATCAACGGTATAGAGTTGAAGATTATACAAGAGTATAAACTGAACAACGTGATCAGTTCGTGTGCCCTCACCGCGGACGGAAACATACTCGCCATAGGACTCGACTCCGGCAACGTTGTGGTAAGGATCATATTGTTTACCAACTGTACGTTCAAATGTATTAAATTCACTAATTGAATTTCGACCAGTGGTCGTTCAAACCACTAGTATTAATAAAAAGTATGTAAATTAATGTAATGGCCATTGATATATATGTACTACGTACTAGATTTGGCGTTCCGAACATTCACTGTGTTCAACTGAATTGAACTGTCATCCATTCAAACTGATTTTAATATGGTATCGATATTGATGCTTGTGATTGTATACAGAGTGGCGCTCATAATACAAAAAAGTGAGTCTAAGTGTAAACCTGGATTTGAATAAAAAATATTAGTCAAATAAGTAAAATGATTTGTTGTTCAAGTGAATAGATAGGTTATAACAGTGACGTTTTGGTTGCCATTTTAGTTCAAATTTTAGAGTTCATTTAGACGTTCGTGTCTATAGAATATACGTCAATGGTAATGACTTGTTTTAAAAAATGTTAGAATTAATATAAATTTACTACATTAAACTTTTTTTCAGATTTTGTCGCGGTTTTTTATATTATAATATTCTCTTTCCTTTCAAAGGCTTTGCAACCTGCATAGTTCACTCTGTGATCGTAGTTTTATGTCGATGTTTAAATGAGTAAACATAAGAATTGATTATATAATATTTATTTATCACTTTACCTCAAGGTGTGGAACGTGAAAGGCAAACGTCTGATCACAATACTGAAGCATCACAAGTCGAAGGTGCAGTCGTGTTGTTTCTCTCCCGTGCCGGACCGTCTATACCGCAGTCCGTCTATGCAACCACACTCGCCGAACCAGTCGCCAGTCAGCGACCAGGGCGACGACCAGCCCCCGCTCGTGCTGGTCACAATGGCTACCGAGATTGTGTGGTGGAACATAACCTATTTTGTCCGAGTCAGGGCGAATCAGAAGACTGTATGGCGGTAAGTGGTCATCAATTGCTTTGAAAATAAAATAAGAAATGGGTGGGTAGCAAGTTGCGAAAGAATGAGTAGATATATCTCCCAATAGTTGATGTTGGTAAGTTCTGCCGAGTTCAATATAGCATCGTAATCGCTGTCTTTGGATTGACATGGAAATGATATAATATATTTGAACCTAATAATATAATATAATTTTTAATTCTGACAATTTTTACTCCAGTACCAGTTTGGAAAACAGTTTCTACTAAAGATTGGGGGAAAGACTCTAATGTTGGTCTTTTGAAAAAGAAAAATAATGTCAAATCTTAATAAAAAGAGTTTGACATGCGTACACATGTATTGTACGAACAAAGGTTTAAATAAGAAACTTGTTTCCAGGACGGGCGTGAACGCAATGACGCCGATCGGCACCCCGCTAGAGAACAGGAATGAACTGCAACCAACCGCACACAACTCGAATAAATCTACGTCTACCTTCTTTTTCGGTGACGGATTATATGACAAGCACTGTTGGCGGGAAATTTGGAATGGAAAAACGTAAGAACCAATATCAATAGATTTTTTTGTATAAATAAAATTGGTCATTGAAAACATTTCTAAACATGGGCAAAAGTGCTTAAAATTGTTAAAAAATGTTCTAATAATTTAATTTACAAAATTGTATACATTATAAAACATTACAGATGCAAAAAGGGATCGAAGAGGCAAGACATATTAGCGTGTATAAAACTGACCGGAGTGAACGCGAGGAAGTTGTGCCACGACGACTGGTTCACGTGTTTCGTAACAGTCGACAACCCGGGCCACGTACACATTATGAACGTCATGAAGTCACAATGTTCGTAGCACTGCGATAATGCATTTCAAACTACCCACTATTTTTAAACAGTGTTTTTAGTATAGTAACCGGTAAACAACTTGAGCACAGTGCTGCATTGTGGTATTTTTTCTATTACACTAAAAATTCTCAACAATTATTGTATCGTGGAAGTTTTTGAGCACATTACTGAGTGTACTCGAGTTGTACGCCTATATTGAGTTTAAAGTGTGCAAGACACTGATTAGTTAAAGCAATATCCATACAAAATCAGATTATAAACTTCGTCTATGAATTTTCAGCCGAATGAATTACGGTGCTATGAAGGACATGAGATGAAAATACTTCGTTTGGTAACACTATTATGTTCTCGTTACGTCGATGCCAAAATATGCGGATAGGTAACTGAATGTGTGAGATAAATCTCTTCTTACAATTGTACTTACTATTCGTAAAAAATCTTATTAAATAGTATTTAAGTCCCATAAAGCATAATAAATTAATTCCAAAGGAACTGTCCTGATATTGTATGGATGTTAGTAGATATATATTAATAAAATGTACATAAATAAGTATAAATAAATATGCATTGACCACCGATTTTACTTCAGTGCATTTGCGTGTAAGAAAATATTAAATACAGTAAAATTATAATTGTAATAGAATATGAACAAGATATTTTGAAGACATGAACAATATGTTAACATTTCTTTAATGATGAAATGGTAAATGTTTCTTACAATACTCAATTTTATTACCTAAATGCTAGAACGAGTTGGTATGTTTGAGTGACTAACTAGTTGAATGTCACAAGAATGCTTTAATCGTTGTTTAGAATAATTATATAATTTTCTAAAATATAACGAGTTCTTTCAAATTTTATATGCAGACAAAGTCTGTGCACAAATATGGCGCGTGTATGTTTTATTATATAATTTAAAGATCAATATTTGTAAGAGCAAGGTTCAATAAGGAATTGATTGTGTTCATTACAAAGAGAACTCGGAAAATTATCGATTTTGTACTGCCATAGAATTTTCAACCTAACAAACATAATTTATTATTCCAGTCATTCACGGAATGTTCATGCTCCGATGTGATTATGGCGCGTTCATCAATTTGTGAATACGTTTTGCGGAGTTTAATATAATATAAATATTTTAAGAGATCGAATAATATGAAAATTCATACCATTGTAATAAAGGTTTCATATACGTTTATTTAAATGAATATTTTGAATAATAACGTGCCATGCGTTGCTTGTTCGTACGTATGCATGTAATATTGTGATGACATAAAAAGATCTCTTAATATGTGATGGATTTTAATCTTTATAAATGTGTAAATTAGACAAATGACTATGTTCACTCCTTATAGTTGTAACTAGGAATATCTGGGAGGAAAAGACTAAGAATAAAATAATAAGAAGATTTACGGACTTTATTCAGAGGTGGTAGATATGCGGGTGTCATTTTAGTATTTTAACCATTTCTATAATGTGAGCCATCCATAATAATTTATAAGCAATTTGAAAAACATGACACTTGCTAATATATTTTCCGTGGCCTCAGCAATAGAGCAGAAGTTAATACTAGTGTAATTAAATGGTGCTATGTCATTTTAAAAGATTAATATGATTTTGTGAATATTAATTAGTGAACATGAAAGTTTTGCGACCACAAATATTTTTCTAATTTGTTTTGGTACGACTCCCAGTGTTTCGGTACCGGGCTAAGGTTGTTTTGAAATGTTGTGTTTTTTACTATTGAGATTACAATAATCAGTTTTCGAATATATTTTAGAGAAAAAGATCACTAGAAAATATTTTTATCATTATGTTTCTTTCTTACAATTGTATATTCTGTAAGGCAAAACACCCTGCTTTACGTCGGAATAGTGTTTAATGAAGTATTCAATGTTTTATGAAATGAATTCCCAGTATGATGGTGAAAAAGAAACGTGACGATATGTACGTAAATTGATTCTCGGATTTTTTATTTACTATTTGTATGTCATCGAAATAGGTTTTTATAAATATTATACAACGAATCAGTGACAAAATTGTTAAATAGTGTTTGATTATTGACGAACTAATATTTTTTTAAACTTTTACACGAAAGAACGTAATGCTCAATTTTGCATTTTACTTTTGTTTTAAATGTCAATGTTTAATTTAGGTTTTCTCAAATTAGTTCGTTTAAACGTATAATTTAATTTTGAATTGAAAGTTATGTAATCTAAAATATGGAAATTATTCAATTAGGATTGTCAAATTTTAAATCATTTTATATAGCTTATAATTTTATAGTACCTATATAAGTAATTCATTATTTTACGAATATTGTTTACATGTATAAATTACGAAATTTTGATCAATTTGTTTTATTTTATATTTAGGTGTTCAGGCAAGTTATTTGCCGCAAGTCGCATTGCAAACAACATTGACTGGCGGCTGCTCGTCGCCTTTTATATCCGGTCGCCTTAATCATTCTCGCAAGATCTGGCATGGTCGAGAATTCTCTCGCAAATTACGGTCCGTCGACATTCTAGAAACATCGAGATGTTTCGAGAACGTTCCATCACCGAACCATCCACATTCGTGTCTTGGCGCTTTTATCGGCAAGTGCCAATGGGTGAATCAGTACCAAATAAAAAAAAAATGTTAGGCACTTTGAAATAATTACTGCGGTAAAGCAGTTGAGACTTCAAAATATGTGCGGAAATGACAGTATCGAGTAGAAAATAATGTCTTACCCAGTGGCGTAGCATGGGTTCTTCTCGCATAAGGCACCCAGCGAAAACATAAAGAAGGCTATTTCAACACAATATAAATCATAACTCGAAGATCATAACGTTTAATTATGCCTACCGTTATGTCTGCAACCGTGTTTTCCTGCTCCATATAAAATATAGAGTTATAATTATTTTTCAATCCTTTCTCAAATACGGTCCGCAAGGTTAAAAGTGAAAATAAATTATATCACGAAAGTGAATGCATATGAAGAAATTTGGCAACAATGCATAATATAATATTTTGAACATTGAGTATTTTCATGATAAAAAAGACGTAACAAAGAGAATTATAATACATATGGAAAGACGTAAACTTTTTTTTATTTTTTAAATAATTTTAACGTAAAACCCCCAAAAAGCGGCCATACAGCAAACGTAATAATACTACAACTGAATCGGAACACAATGATTTTATTCGCTAGAATTATAGTAATTTAAGATCTATACAAATATTTTACTCTGTGAACAATGAAATTTCCATATTGTTCGAAATAAAAAAGTGAAAACTATTCATGCGACCGTCACAACGTGTAAGGCTCATCTATGCACGACATTAAAAACTTGTTTTGTATTTAATTTAATGGTTACTCCTATATGTAATCAATTTTTCTATATGGTTTAGAGCGTGTTTAGCTAACAGCATAATAATAATAAAACACACGTGACAATTCGATTTCTGCCATGACTAGGCCATGATCTATAATATTTTACACTGCTTGCAACACTGATTTCAAATCATAACGAATTTTTTGAATTCGCTGTTACCGTGGGATTTTATTTCTTTGCGAATAAAATAGAAATCGTGTTTACATGAGTGAATATATATTTAAAAATCTGTGACCGCTATCCAAATAATAAGTTAGGATAGTGAAACATGGCGCAGTTTAATTACTTGAATGAACTAAACAGTTTGGCTACGATCGACGGACCTTTAACGCGAGGTCCTTTGCAACGTTGGGCAAAGAAAACTAACAATGAAAACTTAAATCCCAGTCTAAGTGCTTCTTTCAAGAATCATTCGAATGTTAATTTGAGTTCATGCAATCAGTCGATGCAAAAATTATCAATATCTACGAACCAAAGTTGTAACAATAGTGTGTTATCAAGCAACAAGACACCGACACGAAATGAAAATAAAAAGGGAAAGAAAACACCTTCCAAGAATAAATCTCCAGGTAAGTCTAATATGTACACATTCCATTAAGTTCTAACAATGACGGGATACTAGGTTTTTTCATCCCTCTTAGTAATTATATTAAAGGCCCGAGCCCAACAGCGGAACCATTATTACCAACCATTGATAGTTTAGTACTGTTATCTGAAGTCCTAAATATAATATAAAGTTACTTCACCAGAGAATTCAGTAGGTAATAATTACTTACGTATTATCAGCATCTTTGGTTTAATATCCAGGTTTTTTAACTTACAATGACTTGTTATTCAATTGAAGAAACTCAATACTTAGGTGTCCAGGATTAAAATAGCACCCTATTCAGTAATAACTGGCACGGTATCTGCCACATGATTCTAAAATGTTTAGAAATATACAAATCATTAATTTGCTTTCTCAAAATTCATGATTTTTTTTATTAGTGATGATGACAGAGTATTTAACCGCCCACCTGGTGGTAAATGGTAACTGTCAACCAAGGGCGGCTGCCAGGGGCACAGCCATGCTGCTGCCACCTGTAAATATCTTATTACACCTGGTTTTTATTTATTTCAGGCCGATCAACTACTCCAACTCCAAACAAAGCCTCCAAGACCCCGAACAAGGCAGACAGATTTATTCCATCAAGAAGTAACTCAAATTATGACTTGTGCCATTACATGGTGAGAAAAATCAATCCTTATAACACAATTATCTATGACATGTCATACCATATTATAGATAAGTAGCTTTATTTGTGGCTCTGGTCACATGAAAAAGGTTTTCCACTGGTTAGCAATTTGAATGCCAGAGTGGCTTTCAAACCAAAACTAAGTTTCGCTCTCACAGACTTTCATAAAGGAGTAACTTTTAGAAGGGATTCCATTTCTAGAAAAGATGAACTTCATGAAAGGATAGATTGTCAGAAAATGTCTACTAAAAAACAATTAAGTTTCAAAGGATTTGGCTTCATTTTTACCACTGCCACATGCACGATTTATAGCATTTTATAATAAAACTTTATTTTCAGATGAACCGCGAGGAGGACAAAACTGAAGAGGTAGTGGCTCAAAACGCAGCAGGCGAGGCGATTGGCCGGGCTCTAACTGACACGGAGCCCGGCAGGTTGTTGCAGTACACGTGCAAGGCGCCCGCCGCGCCCGAGGGCTACCAGAACAGACTTAGAGTTGTGTATTCTCAGGTATCAAGGGCTTCTGCTTACTCATACTTCGTATTTTTATAATGGATGAGGTGTATTTCTTAGTAACTTCACATTCAAATTTACTAAAACTCCGATTTTATTGATAAGCTATATGCTACAGCTTTAATATATTTGTTTTATTATCTGCAACTTAATTTCAAACTGCCTCATATTTACAAAAATAACAAATACTAATATTCACATATTTTTCCTTTATTCATTATTTTAACTAACAAAAATCATTTATTAAAATACATTTTCAATAACTTTATATATTTTATTAATCAGCACAAGTGTATACAAAACATTATTTTTAACAGGCTAAAGTACCATCATCAGTAAAGAACACCACAAGGTACATACCCCAAGCACCCGACAGGATTCTTGATGCTCCTGACATAGTTGATGACTATTGTAAGTATCCAAAAAAATATTATTAATCCACAAACAATACAATATACAATTTGGTCACCTAGTTAATCTTTAAAAATACAGGATTTTGAACCATATTATTTTATTTGATACAACAATGCCACAAGGTATTCCTTGTAGAATACCTTGTACTGTAGATATTTCTACAAGCAATTCTATTTTGCAGACCTAAATTTAGTGGACTGGAGCGAGTCAAACATCCTGGCAGTTGCTTTGGGCAATGCAGTGTATTTATGGAACGCCGGTACTGGACAAATAGACCAGCTGTTGACGCTAGAAGGCTCAGAGACAGTGTGCTCAGTATCGTGGGTGCAAGGAGGCGGTTCACATCTCGCCGTGGGCACTTCGAACGCGACGGTTGAGCTATGGGATTGTGGAAGGATTAAACGGCTAAGGGTATGTTTAAAATTATAGTACAAAAAGTTATGAATAAATATGTTCATAAGTATTTTTTTGTATCATGTGTGTTATCCATCTGAAACATCTTGACTCAACATGCAAGTTAATTATTATCAAATATCTGCAAACTGAACATCCAAGCCTAGCAGTTTGTACCGTCACTTATGTATTCATCAAGATTCTTGCCAGTGGCGTTGTGTGGGTCCTTGCCACAAACTTGCAAAAAAATACGGTTTTATTTTTCGCACTTCCACGCTCCCCTTAAAAATGCCGCTCGGGGAGGGCCATCTTCAAACTACGCTGATTCTTGCCATTTATATGTCTCTGGATTTCTAAATCAGTTATATAATTGTCTTTCTCGGTATGCTCTGAATTTATGTGAATATTTAATTTTCTTAAGGTAATGGACGGTCACACGGGGCGCGTTGGCTCGCTGGCGTGGAACATGTACATGGTGACGAGCGGCGGCCGCGACGGCAACATCGTGCACCACGACGTGCGCCAGAGAGACCACGCCGTCGCCACTATTAGTGGACACACGCAAGAGGTACATCTTCTACTCTTTATCGAAAACGCCAAAAGAATTTCAAAATAATATAGTTGCAATCTTATACCTCTGTTCAAACTGCAAATGAAATGTTTCTATTTACAGATATGTGGTCTGAAATGGTCACCTGATGGTAGATATCTTGCGTCGGGCGGCAACGATAATCTACTCAACATCTGGCCAGTAACTCAAGGACAACACTACTCACAGCCACAATACTTGTATTCATTCAAGTAAGTTATTTACTAATTATTTTACCGCTAAAAGTAATGTAGCTTTAGCCATTGTGGCGACAGATCATTAATGTCGCGTAAATTTCATTCCAGTGTGCTTGTTCCTACATTATCGACCTAAACGTAACATCTTCACATAAGCCAATTCAGATAACATAATAGGGGACCGGCCTATGCTTGATTTTGTACATTATTCTATATTTTATGATTAGTAATACGAAAAAGAAGCACTCCTGCGAAAACTGCATAAAAATTTATTAAAAAATGAGCGAGTAATTGATATTTAAAATATTGTAATGTGCAGAAGTGGGTGCGATGTGCGGATATCGCTTCATCTCTTTTTCGCACGCGTCGTAATTCCCGATGACGTCACATGTGGGTATTTCGTCTCTTTTCTGTTTCTTGTTATTTACCCCTTCCGCCAAAATTCAAAGACTTGTAACTTGTTGATTTTTTACTGGATTTTAACAATTCCTTCTGTGTTATAATTTATATTATGTAAATATTTGATACTAGTAAAAAACAAAAATGAGTCCGGTACCCTATTATGCATTTCACTTTAACTGCTGGGTCACGACTATAGGCTTTAAATTAGCGGCAAGCGGCATAGCGGCGCGGCCCCGACACCACGCACGCTGAGTAGCGACGCCGCTATCCGCACTGCTCTGTGTCAAGCATCCTTGCTATTCTCTCTTACATTTGTTTCGCTTGCTTAATACTGCCGCTCGCCATTCTGCGTAAAACCCCGTCGAATGGTAACCCGTGACGTGCTCCGTACTGTCTAATATATATTTTGTTCTTGTCGCTTACTGCGCCGCACTAAGACGCCGCTCATATGGGAAAAGCAGTGGTTCATAGTGGAAAAGCCGTGGCTCGGCCCTGAGTGGCTCAGAGTCTATCAGATTGAGCAAATTCAGGCATTCAATAATACACTCTTTCGCTGTAGCACAGCAAGCAATATCCTTTGACACGAAAGTAAGAATGTAGGGTCAGAATTATGTAGTATGCGTGTTTAGAATCATAGGGATATAATGTATGTTCCAGCCAACACCTGGCGGCGGTGAAGGGCCTGGCGTGGTGTCCGTGGAGCGCGGGCATCCTCGCGTCGGGCGGTGGCACGGCAGATCGCACTATCCGCATCTGGAACGTCAGCACCGGCGCCAACCTCAATACCGTTGATACTAAGTCGCAGGTATCTACAATATACTTTTTATGAAGCTTGTTTATATGAAATCCAGCTGGACAGGTACCGTCGTAAAGTCTATTTCTGGGAATTAAATGACACGTAGTACTAGCAATGCTATGCAATTCGTATTGTCATTGAGTATTTGTTTATTAGTGGTGGTGTGGTTCTCTTCGGTAAATATTATTGATTAGTTTGAATCGCAGTATTTGTGTGTGCAGGTGTGTTCGATCGTGTGGAGCACGCACTACAAGGAGCTGGTGTCGGGGCACGGCTACGCGCAGAACCAGCTGGTGATCTGGAAGTACCCGCTGCTGTCGCGCGTGGCGGAGCTGAGCGGCCACGTGGCGCGCGTGCTGCACCTCGCGCTGTCGCCCGACGGCACCACCGTGCTCTCCGCCGGCGCCGACGAGACGCTCCGGTAACCACACTGCTCATTACCGATTAGAATATTATGCTTCGTCTTGTGCAAATCGGCCAGTAATTTTAAGATAGAGTAAGCCCACCCTAAACTACTTGAATTCTCAAATCGGGTAACCCTTTTTTTATTTTGGTTTCCTGTAGGTTTTCAATGTTTAATCAACGTTGGATAATTATCTCATTGCCAACAAAAAATTAAAGTACTCTAATAAATGAAAATACTATAGACCTGAGGCATGAAATATTTCATAAGTTTTTTAAAAATAACTTGATTTTACAAGTATATATAATTACAAAATAAACGAACACACATCACACCTTAGTCCCCAAAAGGATAGACAGAGATGCCATCAGGGCACACACATTTCGCCATATGTGGTGTGTCACGTGATGCGATAGGGCGCGAACCTCTCGTCACATGGAACACAAATTGCAGACGCCAGGGTGATACGAGCCGAACAATCCGATATCACTTTGCCCGATCTACGATTCGAATCCGGGAACTCGAGCGGTGTAGTACCGCGCACTCATTACAACGACGCCACCGCGCCAATCTACATAATTATTTCTTTTATATTTTGCAGACTATGGAAATGCTTCATGTTGGATCCGACCAAAAAGAAGGAGCCAACTGATTCGAAAGCAGCAAAATCTTTGCTGAACATGAATTCCTTGATTAGATAATGCTATCTATAAGTTTTGAGCGCGTGCGTTTGACTGAAACATTGTGATGTACAATTAACTGTAATTATAGCATTAATTATGTTTTGCAACATATTTATACCAATTATGTTGGTTCTCAACGTGTTTATTAATTTTATTTCACTTCGTATTTTATGTGATGACATTCTGAGCATATTGCATGCAAACGGCTGTTTTACTTTGGTAATATTGAATATTTCGTTCGTTGCGAAATTTTTACCCAGTATTTTATCATTGTATTTCTGACGTATTTTCAGTTTTTGACGTGAAAGGGGAAGTTGAGGTCGTAAAATGTGAATTCGCGAATTCGAGTTCTGTCCTATTGCCTTTACTGTTACTTTCTCTTATTCCTTAAATTTCTTCATTTATATTTCATGAACATTTAATTACCTCGGCTTCTTTGTTTTAAGGAATTTGTATATTTGGAGTGGTTTTCTAACCGTTTCATTTATAAGAATGATTTAACATTTAAGACCTTTTGTATTGTTTACAATGAAAATAAATGATATTACCTAAACACATGGTTTTTCTTATTAGGAACAAAACAAAACTTGAGAATACAGTGGAGGACTATACATAGGGCAAATACCTTGCAGCAGGCATGATATAAATGACATAAAAAAGTAACTGCCTAACGATTGCCTAAAAACTGACAAGAGATCGGTAGTAACCGGTAATAGCTAATAGTGAACACGAAACTAGTTAACTAGCATATTCTTAACTTGGTAACAAGTGAACCCAGAAACACAAGAATACTACATCAATCAGCGAGGCGCTCTGTATTTTATACTCTACTGTGTCTCATATACTTAATATAATACTGGAAACTGTGTCTCGCCACCAAGAACACGGAATCTCGAGTATATATGCACATTTATTTCAAAATAACAATTGCATGATACACGACAAATATTTAATCAAATCTTCCGTAAATTATACATAGTGTTACACATAACACAGATCTCACGTATTAATTCCAAAGTTCCAATAAATAACCAATTCAAAAATTCACGTATAACTTAAAGTTTTTGATTTATTCATAGTACTAGTTATGTGGGTGACTTACTGTACAATTTCCTTATCGTGGTTGCCGAATTAACCCACTACGCCTCTGGATCCTCATATGGAAAAAAAATTACCTGGTATGCATTTTAAGCAAGGAAGATATTCGAACCACACGAATAAAACACAAGAATATAGAGTAAAAATGTTTTATTATCTAACTTTGATAATCGCAACAAAGTGGAATGTAAAAAGAAAAAATATTAAATAATAAAAAGAAAAAAAAGTACAAGTGCTATAAAAATATGAAAAAATAATTATATTACAAAATGACACGTAAATTAAAATGTGATGTTTCGTTTCTCCAAAAATAATTCATAGATGGAAGCATGTGACGTGACTAGAACTAAAAATTTTGAAGAACACAATCAATAAATGCTCGAAAGGAACTAACAGAAGCTGCCGATAAAATTAAAATGTTTCTCTTAAATCTAAATTGAACAACCGACTTGCTTACTGATCTAAATTCATTGTACTTGACATCCATATTGAACTGAACAGATCGTGTCGCATTACTCTTGTTAACTGGTACAAATTTAATTACATCACTTATACACTGTACTGTATAATAGCCACCCTTGGGTTATACTATTTACGAAGTATCGACATTTGGCATCCACAAAAGTGAATGGAATGATTCATTCTGTATTACTGACTGCTTAACTTTGAATAAAATACGAGAAAACTCCGATCTTCAAGCCTCCGTTTTTAGGAATAACATACATTAACTTATTATAACGAGAACACATTTCTAGTCTGAATTTTTCACAATAATTCAATAAAAACTTATTGTTACCGACGCCTTCACATTTTCTAAGCTCTGAGTTATTATCATTTCTTTTAAGTATACTGTGTAAGGGTAACCCTAGCCTAATTAAGTCTAATATCATTGTAAAACTAACTTGATGGCTCATACATTGTGCTCACATTCAAAATGAGGAATTACGATAACAATACGTGATAAAAATAGTGGAGTAACTAACTGAGATTCATCTACAAAAATATTACTTCAATTTAATAATCTTATTACAAACTAGCATTAGTAAGTAAAATATAATTTTAACATAAAAATCTAACACGAAACTAGTAACAGAGTTCAAATTACAGTCAAAACAAATAGCTACCTTGAGGGATTTCGTTTAACGCTACATACTCGTACATCTCAACCGTGCAGACGTAAAAAACTTCATCGCCAACGCACCAAATGTACGGCGATACAAACAAATTCGTGATGCTATAAAAATCATATCACAGAGGCAAGGCTGCGCGTGTGCGGCTCGTTGTCCGTGTCCAACATGGCGGACATGGCCACCGTGTTCGAGATGGGCTCTGCATCGCGCACCAAATGTTCATGACTGGTGGTCAACGCGCCACCGTATTTGAAACTCCTGCGCAGACTGGAGCGGATGCTCTTGGCGGAGTCGCTCTTGCGCACGAAAGACCTTCGGAGGTAATCGCGGGTGAGTGAGAGCGAGGTCCTGGAGGTGGAGGAGATGGGCCGGGGCCGGTCGGTCTCGTCGGTGAGCGTGAGCGTGGGCGTGAACACGCCGCTGTAGTCTGGCGGCTGCGCGGCGGCGTCGCGGTCCACAGTTTCGCTCAGCGTGATGGGGATTTGTGATGTGTCGTCGGTGGCCGACGGCTCGGTACGCGCGGACGTAATCCTGAAACGATTATAATAATGTTTTACATTGAAAATATACAGCTATTCTATAAATAATAATGCATCTTTTTTAATTTAAATGCAGAATGCGTTACTACTAAGATTACTTAAATTTAAAAAATCTCCAAAACTTATTCACAATACTTAATAATTTGACGCATTTCACTGCACCTATATGATATATCTGCTAAGCGTTTACCTACACATAATGTGTCACAAGTTTGAAGAGAAGCAAGGAATTCAATTTAAGAAACAGTAGTCTCACACAGTGAGTATACTAAGGTAACTAGTGGGTACCGTCTAAGTGTCCGGAAGCTCCTGCGCAGCGTGTTGAGCAGACGCGCGCCGGTGGCGGTGGAGTAGGAGGGCGGCGGCGTGTACTTGGGCGGCGGGTCGGGCGGCGGCGCGGGCGCGGGCGCGGGGGGGCGCGGCCGCGGCGGCGCCGACTCGCTCGCCGTGCCCATGCGCGGGCGGTACAGGTGCTGGATGCGCTGCGGGACAACACTACACATTACACACGAGTACTCAGCGCAATCCATCTCTCATTCGTTTGGTAGCAGAAATGGTCAGGCGATAAAATACAAGTCTAAATTTAAGAAGCTGCCTAGAGTCTAGAGTCCTAGACAGTCCTTAAATTAATTAAACAAACCCTAGAATCTAGATAGTAGGTGAAAAGGTCCTTCGCCAATTTCCGAATCCTTTCTAAATATGAAACCTCAGGCAAATTGCATTTATTTTATTGTAATATTACCCTGTGTTATTTGTCAACATTTGAATGCAGAATAATTATAAGCATACACAGAAATCTATTTCTATACCTGTAGAAAAACATAAAAGATGCAAGATGAATACTATACTGCTACTCCCCTTTTTATATCGAGTATTTTACATTTAACAGTGTCTTAAAATATCGTTTTGTCACTTAATAAAATAAAAAAAAGAAAAAAAAAATAAACTAGCAAACAACGGCGCATAATATACATCTGTCAACTCATATTAATTATGATTATTATTTTCCAGGCAGACTAGCAAAAAAATAAATGTTTATAAACAAAACACACCTTTACTTACCCATTTGTAGTTCCTATAAAAGCAACCCAGCGAGATTTCAAATAAAGAATAATATCTATATCTCGTCTAAGTAGTTGCGAAACTACAAAGGTTTAAAATATACAGTATGTTTAATTTTTACATAAAAATTTGCAACTGCGAAAATTCTTACCAAATCTTCAACATACTCGCTAGCTCCTAAGTCCTTCGCAGCGTAAGTAAAACGGCCACTGTTACTAATTTATTTTAAATTATAAAATAAATTGCTAAAAGTAGTATTTACATAACGAGCATACTAGCGAGTACGATAATGCAGTTTCAAAAATCGGAAATTATTCGCCATTGTTGATCGTAATTACTGTGACGGCGCGTATAAATACCTCTAGAATGTCAGGCGGTCCTTTGTTCATGTATCTCCACGTCTGTATGAAAGCTACGATCGGTAAAATTAACAGAGCAGTCTGTTGCATGAGCACTGCCACTTGTCGGCACCATATTGGCCAGTATCTGTAATGGACCAATGTTTACTTAGAAATAAAATATTATCTTTTTATAATATATACAGGGTCATGTTGACTTTGCATTAATAATTGAAACCACATACTCGTCTTTAAATCTGCTAACGGTGTGCCGAAAACAATCCATGGATGACGAATGTTTATCAAACATCCTAGATTTCATTTTTCAGATTTTTTGATCATTCTGTAGTTTAATGCGAATATGGCGTGTGCGGGAGTGTATATCTGACTAAAAGTGTGTGCTTGCCGCTGCAATAAATTATCTTTGTGCAAAAGTAGTAGCATTCGGACGTGTAAAATTTAAATTACTTTTTATTTTGATAACTTACGCTTTTTTATTTTACGTCTATGATTCGATTAACTTATTATAAAATATTATTCTCAAGAAGATAAGAATGGAGGTTTCACTCAGCAACGCAATGTTAAAATGAACCTATATTAATAATTTATAATTTAATCCTATTTCTTTTTGGAAACCAAAAATACATGCGATTTAGTTATAGAAAGCAATTTTGATGTATTTTTTGGGTCAATATGTAAAGGAGAATGCCCATTTTTGTATGAGAGTTGGGCTACGCTTGCGTCTGTACAAAACCTTCACAAAACTATAGGGAATATATCCTAATTTTTATACAAATTGAAAACAATTAGATATTCGATGGGAGTTCGGAGTAATCAGAATTTTTATAGCGCGGTTATTTTGAGGTTAAGTATGGACTGCAATAATGTAAGGTAGAAAGTACCTACGTGCCTGATTAAGTTCAATATTGCAGTAACTACTTGTTATTGCTATAAGCGATTAGTGGACGGTCTTTTCACCTAGCTTTAATTGCCCTCATAAGAAACTGATAGGTACATATCTGATAAGACGAAACTTCAATAAAACTTCTAACATAGTGTGGCGGAATATTAGTTTTTTCACGAAGTATACATATGTTACCTGACTTTTTGTGTATATGTTTTTCTGACTTACGACTTATTCTATTACATGAATTACCTAATCTTTATTTCCACCTACCATTATCTCACTCCAATATGGCGTCAACACATATTGTAGAATAGATTCAGCTTAGTTTTTATGATCGGTCGTATGCCTGACGCCAACCCTATTTGGAGGATTCCGATCCCAGGCAATTCATGTTAAAAATACCGAGATAAAATGTTGCTTGGCCTGGAAATCGAACGCAGGAACTCACTTCACAGCCTGATTAGGCTAATAGTTAATTATCACAGGGAAAGAAAAATAAAACCAGAAATACGAAATCCGATGCATATTTTTATATAGATGTATATTTTTAATAAAGGTACACATTATTGGCGTCCCAAAATAAAAACAAGAATTTGATATAGCTGCAGCTCGTTTATGTATAGGTACTCCTGAAGGGAGTGAATGACTTCTTGCAGCGCTGGTCGGGTCATGTCATGATGTTGTCTGTGAACCTCTCTATTAGCTGATCTCCAGCAGGCAGCATAAACTCATTCCAGTCTTAAAACCTAAAATATAATGTAGAAGATGAGTAAACGTGTTCAGATTATTATTATTGTTAAACTATTTTCTTTAACTTTGGCAAAATATTTCCCACATTATGGGTATGTTAATAATAATCTACATAACTTACAAACTGGACAGCTCGTCCAAGAAATATACTTGTCGTTGCTGTGGCGCCGCAATGGTGCAGTCAATACACCGCCGGGATATGCCGTCTCGATTAACTATCCTGGGTCTAGGCTCTAGACGACATTGTGCTGCTAACTAAAAGCCTTCCGTCTCAAAGTTCGAAACGCACACTATTCACGTTGTTTTTTAACAGACGATTTTCCGACTCAACATTAAAATACATAAGAAAAACACTCCGATGTTGAGTAAGATAAAAATATGAAAATATTTTAATGATTTAACATTCAAACAAATCTGAAGTGTCAAAATGTCATTAATTTCAGTTGCCAGAGTAATAAAAATCTGTACCCATATATTCATTAATTAAAAATAAAGTCCAGACATGTTTTAGCTGACTATTGTTTTTCTGTCAATGCAAGTAAAAGTCATTATGTGTTTGATTTATGGAACAATTAATATTTTCTCTTTTTTTACCAGCTATTTGGAGTTTGGTCATAATTATTAAGTAAAATATATTATTTCATAACAATATATTTGAGATGAATAATATATTTAATACATATATTATAGATTCAAGTACGGGCACATTTATTGTACATAAACTTTACTTTTTTATTCCATTTAAAAAGGGAATTTGTTATGAATTGGTATCAATTCGCCATATTGGCAGTAAATTATCCGGTGTTTCATTTGCAACAATTAAACAACTTTTTTTTTCATATCTTTTAAACCCCCATTCGCTTATGACTGAAATAAATACAAATGAAGTAATAATTAAAATGATAATTTTTCGTGGATATTTGTTTAAGACGCATGACTGACGCAAAGATAGCCTGGTTTTGGGCATTGTCCTTTACTGATGCCTAAAAATACAGTAGTACGCACCCAACAGGTTTCCTCCACGTGTAAAGTTGCCGTTGCTGCCCCACTCGGAAATCCATAACACATATAGCCTGAAACAGATTATATGCAACACAATTAAACAATTTTTCGGATTTTATCGCGATTTTTATATTTTAATTTTCCCCTGACGTTTCGAAGGCTATATGCAGTTTAAATCTTCCTGGTACAAAAAAATATCAGCACAAAAAAAATGACAAAATCAGATGACGTTATTAACGACTTCGCTTTCATAATATTCTTATAGATTTAAAAATTCCATAGTATACTTTTGGAAAAAACATTCTTAGCCTATATATAACCATAAATATGATAGTCTAAGAGCCCGTGAACCCCAGACCTTCGTTATTTTTTAAAAGCTGAAAGTTTGTCAGCGCATGCTCCCAACACAGGTAAGGTAAAATAACGAAGCTCTGGGGTTCACGGGCTCTTGCCCTATGATCTTTCCACATGTCAAATCTGTCGAGCGGTTTTTGCGCTTGGTATCTACCAAGCGGTATACTAGTAACAGTGAGGTAGTGCGAGTACTCACACACAGCAGCACGGGCAGCACGACGGTCCAGGTGAAGCTGAGCAGCGCGGCCAGCGCGGCCGACGTGCGCGCGCGCGGCCGGTACAGCGCCGTCACCACCGCGTCCGCCGCGTACGGCCGCCCGCGCACCACGAACACGCCCGCCGCCAGCGACACCTGCACCGCCGCCTGCCACCACGCGCCCACCCACGCGTAGTCCACCAGGTGCACGATGCGGATGCCGGCCTGCGCGGCGCCCGACACACACATAATACCACATCGTCTTCATAAACAATATAATAAATATTCAAACAACTTTACACAATATGTTTCAATGATACTATACATATTCAAATAAAGAAAAATCTTAATTAGCTTTTAGTGTAGCTATAGTAATATATGTGACATTTTTATATGGTACCTATATTCCGAATCACCCTGTAGATTTTTAATACATATTTTCAGAATTTCTTACAGTGAAAAATACCTTGCCATAAACAATATTGTAAATTAAATTAGAGAAGCATGTATATTTCCCCCTA
Source organism: Manduca sexta (assembly GCF_014839805.1). NCBI lineage: Eukaryota > Metazoa > Arthropoda > Insecta > Lepidoptera > Sphingidae > Manduca > Manduca sexta. The sequence continues at coordinate 4,897,456 of NC_051133.1, read as the reverse complement.
CTTTCCACAATGTTCCTAAGGAAATCCTAAAGGACACAACCATAAAATGATCATGATAATATCTTAAACTTATTATGTGCCAGACCAGCGTCTACTCGTAAAGTCTAATACAAACGCTGTAACACAATATTACACCGATTTCACAACGTAGTAGAATAAGGCCAAAACTGCGTGTTAGTTGTGGTTTCCTATGTGGTAATGTAATATAAGAGCTTGTTTTATTCAGTTATAAATGTATCACCTCTAGCGGTACAGTAAAATACTCACATCAGTACTCAAGAGAAGTCCCATAGCCAATCCAAACACGCAGCTAAGGAAGGTGATAGTGGTCTCCCACACGCGCAGCGCCTTCGCGTTGAACGCCATGATGCCTGTGATGACGCAGTGCCATATCGCCAGCTGTTGCGCGATCCCGAACATTATCAGGATGAAGTAGAATATCACCGCCCATGCTGGAGACAGCTGGAAACAGAAAATAGAAGATAGAACAGTGCGTTATATTAGATATGAAATATATTTTTTTCTAATCATGTAAAATTATTTAATTATTTTTTTTGCTACGTGCACGTGCATATTTGAGCCCACTGCACCTGATGGTAAGTGGAGTGGGATCCAATAGAATGTCGACTGACGAGAGATGATTCCCCTCGACCGTCGACACAATTATACTGGCCCGTTAGAACCAGATATACACAGGCTGATCCCGGAATGCGTCACACTTACATGGACAACTTATAGCGGGTTTTAACACTTTGTGTACGGTGGTCGCTATCCGGGCCTATATAAATGGTGGTGTCTCTTTAGAGAAGCCGTCAGAAGATTTAATATACATTTTTGTATTTTTTATGGGTTTACTTAAATTTACGGTAGCATTAAATGAGCCTTTGATGATACCGAATCACAATTAATGTTTCGGCCAAGTGCTTCACTTTCTAAATTTGATTACTCACTTACTTTCCTCAATCATCATCTATCTTATCAAAGAGACGATTCTTATACGCTCAAACACGCTATATCTCCTGTAAGTTGCTAAGCAATTGGGAATCCCGCAGACTACTTGATACTGCATCAGCTCAAAGTTGTTTTGGAAACATCGCTAAATGTACGAATACATTAAATTTCTAATCAATTGCATTAATTAGAGAAACTAGGTATCATTAGCATCAGGGACGGTTCTGAGCAGCTATCTCGGTGCAACAAGATACCCCAGGACCGTCCCGTGTGCGCCGAAGTAGGCCACTGCGGGATTTGGTTGGTATGCCGGCGTAGGGTATACAGGGGCTAACCGCGACCGAATCCCAAAGGATTCGTTCCAATATTCGCTCGGATGATGCTATACTCTCGAGTGTCGAGATTGGGCCATAAGACCGGTGAAACCAACATAACCGTCCCACTCACCATCCGAAGTCATGGTAGCGATACCACGTTATTGACCGCGAAAAAAAAAGGTATCATTAGCATGCTAATGACCTTCAAATACCTGAACAGATCTTCATAAATTATAACTAAAAACTATTTCAATCACAACAGCTTTCAAACAAATTACGCACCAAAATCTGTTATGGAGGTATGAGCACACATACAGACAGACAGGCAGATACACACCATAAACATCTCACCCCTCATTTTTGCGTCAGGAGTTAATAATAACAAAGACCACTTCAACTATAAGGTGATTGATTATTCAATTACATATTAGCAATTTAAAAACACCAATGAATCGCAACAGCACGCGATTTTTAACAGAATGGTTTGTTTTTTATTGCATAAAATTTCCATTTCTTCCGCAATTGATCACGAGGAGTAATTATTTGACGAGGCAGCCAATTTGTCAAACAGGTTTTAAATAGAATACAAACATTGCGCGTAAAGAAAAAATATTGGTTCAGTGTGAGTCTTCAAAATTGTTAGCACTACTTAACGACTGATTTATTGTGTTCGGTGTATTTTAAACTTTAATACAGACGGACGTTGATATTGACCTAATAGATGAACAGAAAATATTTTTATATAGACAAAAAAAATACTGGTGGTGGAACGTCGGGGCCGTCTGGGTAGGTACCACAGCAATGTCTATTTCTACCACCAAGCAGGATAGGCATGCAATGTTGTGTTCCCTTTTTTATATATTGACAGACTAACTGGACATAATAGGGCTTAAAATTTTATGTTTCACGCCTCAGTCCTGCCGTTCAGTAGCACGTAGTACATTTGTAATTCAAAGTCCGGTATAGTGTTTTTACTGTTAATGGGCGATCATATCGATAGCGATTAGCGAGCAACTTCGTCGTCTAAAAAGACAGAAGAAGATTAAATAATAACAGTGAAGGTAAACTCACGACGTTAGCGGGCAGCACGGCGAGTGTAGCGGGCACGAGCTGCGTGGCGAGCTGCAGCGGCTGCCACCCGCTCTGCGCACGCGCCGCCGCGCCCGCGCCCGCGCCCCCGGCCCCGCGCCACACCGTCACGCCCACCAGGCTGCCGTAGTGCCCCATGTACCGCGCCGGCGTCGCGCCGCTCGGCAACGGCTCCGACAGCGGCCACAGGAATTGGGATAATTTCACTGTTTCTACAAAAAAAATATATATATATTGCTCACAGCTTCGTGCACATGAAACACTCTTCCCAGGTTAAATGTACCACTGTGTACTTCTCTGTATACTAATCGGGGACACAGGCAATGCCAAATTTAATCTAACTCCGTTTAGAAGTCTCTACTTTTACTTGTATATTGTAAATAGCAACCAAATTTCACATACTTTCACCTTTATTTAGTAAAATTGAGCACCAGTCGTATAATATATATACTGTCCCATTACTGAACACTAGCCTCTTTTACTGCCGAGACAGTTCAAGCCAAAGTCCACCATACTGACACACACGTCTCATCAAAAAGTTAAATATGTTCCTTGGGTTTTGAACTTGCGGCTTTGTCAGAAATTCATTCCATTCACAATTCAATCTCAATTTAATATTGTTTTAGATTTCATTTTCATAAACCTCGCCGAGCAACAGGTTAATAGCCTGCTCGTAAAATTGGTTTGTACTCCGCGCCGATATAATTGTTAGTCTTTTAACAAATATTAGTTTTAAGATGAAAATTACGGACTCAAGTCTCACAGTTAGTGACAATTACAACACAAAGGAGCACACAAGAGCACGCACCTATGACTTCTAAAGTAATGTGAATATTCTTTGTGAATTATCTCTTGCTTTAACGAAAACATCGTAAAGGTACCCGAAGCTATGTAAAAGTCTACCAATCCGCACTCGGCCAGCGTAGTTGACTAAGGCCTAATTCCTCTCAGTAATAGAGGAGGCCCGTGCCCAGCAGTAGGACAGTATATAATAAAGGGCTTACATTATACAACACAAGACAAAATAATTTTAATACGTGAGACATAAGTTTAAATTAATATCATCACCAATGATTTTTACAAACATTTTAGCATAGTGTTTCAACGTCACTACAATCGTAAATAACGTTGCTCCATGCGTAGGTCGAGCAATTAATTTGTATGATTGTTGGAAGAAGCCTGATTAGTCCGAGACGAATACCAATAACGTCACCCCGATATATTAGGGACAAAAACTGTCAACACCTACTCACTATAAACCGCTGTCGCAAACCCGCTAAGATATCTTACAAAGCAGATGTTACAAAAGAATTTATCAACATACTCGTCCATTCAAACATTTCCATACAAAAATTACATTTGGGGTCTTCACAAAGAATCTTTGAATTATCATTGGCCGCACGTGCTTATTGCAAGTGTGTTGCAAGATTACGCTCCACATAACACCGGCGAGTGTTGGGCAAACATAATCGCGTTACGTTTTATAACGCTCGGATCTTTTGTTCTCATAGATTGTTGGCTATATATTGACGAATCGTCTTAGTATAGTGGGAGCGCATGATCCGTGAGAGTCGAAGTTCAAATTCCAATTTCCAGATTATAGACTTTCCCACCCGCACACCCACCACTACAACTCCTGTAAGCCAGGATCAGCAGTGGCACGCACCGTATGCATGTTTTATGACACCGAGCGGTGAAGCTCGGCGAGTCTCAGGGAAAACTAATTTCTCATTATTCCGCAACTAAATTAATCAAATAAAAAGACAGGAAGGAGTTGGAAACATTAATTGTCCACATCCCTCAATAACAAAGCGGAAGGCAAAATAATTATAAAATTCCAGATTAGCATAAAATATAATTTTGCTTTGCGATTCGAAAAACCAACGTGCATTTTCTGGAATTGTGATATTCCCAATATGGCAACTGGCTAACCGCTATACAGAAAGGGATGTATTAAGATCAGCACTAGATGCACGGCTGTCTACCCGATCGAGGTACCGCCGTGAACATACGTATCGTCACAATTAGAAAGAACGGTTTAATAGCGTTAAAATTTTACGATACTCGTAAAGTCATATGACCGATTGTTTAGACACGCTCTCGCGGCGCTAATTCGATGTTTTACGATGACGGTGACGGTTGGAAACTTGTGACGTTTCAACTACATTACGCTGATATTTCATGGGTATATTTTTTGCGATAAGAGTGTGTGCACGCGTATGCATGTTTATACTTAAATAAGTCCGAATGACGACAAATCATTTACCTTTGAAACGGGTGAAGGCATCTAAAATTAAATACCTACCTGTGTTGAATACAACTTTAAAACAACAAATTTATACAAAAACTAACGATTACCAATATTAGATAGAAGTCCCCTCCCATTGATAAGAACTCCCTGGATAGATATACTAATATTATAAATGCCAAAGTTCATGAGGCTGGATGTATGAATGTATGTTTGTTCCACTTTCACGAAAAAACTACTGAACGGATTTTGATGGAACTTTACATTAATATTGGTTATACATCAGACTAACACATAGGCTACAATTTATAATGGTTTTGTGTAATTTGGTCATAATATAACGATATATATAAAGCAAGTTGGAAAAAATCTATCTTGGCGTACGCTGCCTAAACCGTTGGAGTTAGACAAAGATGATGAACCGTAGGAATGTTTGTCTTAAATAGTTCTAGATAAAAGTCCACGACTGCATATACCTTTTATGTGGAAACCACTATGACCAAAATAGTGAGCCATAAATATAATTAAATCGAATACTTTTTTAGTAGGACTTTGATCCCGGATCCTTCACGCGAGTGAAACCGCAAGCAAAAGCTAGTAAACTATAAAACATTAATTTTATCTAAAGGACTTACCGAAACTTCCCGGTATATACGCGTAACCATAGTTCTTCAGTATCTGTACGCAAGTATTGGCCAGGAAGGAGGCCAGTAAAAGCACTGCGAAGGTAAACGCTACGATACAAGCACTCTCTTTCTGCAACATGACGTTGGTCTTGCTCTGGGCGTTCTTGTGTGAAGTTAGCTGCATTATACACGCTCCAAGGAGGCCCCATGTCAGGAATGTTTCCTGAGCGGCCGCCGCCCAACTCTGAAAGTGATTAACTGATTAATATAACAATATTGATTGCCTTGCTGGCGTTATTGATTGACTCGCTGGCGTTATTGATTAACTCGCTGGCGTTATTGATTGACTCGCTGGCGTTATTGATTGCCTTGCTGGCGTAAATATTGAGGAGTTGGATTCGTATCCCAGGCGAGCAAGCTGTTCCCTATCAGCCTGAAGTCTGGAATTTGTGTCTGATATAGGGGATAGGCTCTCTTGTCACCCCTCCAGCCACTCCATGAAACAAAATATACTTTTCGCGAAAAGTGGATCCATTAATCGCGCTTCTGTCTACCATTTCGGAGATGTTATACGTGTGTTTATTTAATATCATAAATTATCTTTTTAATATTTTAGTTTAGATGCATCCAAGTTAAAACATGTAGATTTTTAGGCAAATATGTAATATTTTTGTTGAAATCTACATATTTTTTTATATCATTCACACCCGATATACCTTAATAAACAAGTTTTCATTTAATTTCTCCGATGGTCGACATAGAATCATTCTAATTTACACAAATCACATAATTAGACAATAAATACGCAATGTGTTAGTCATTGTCACAAGAAAGTGAGCAAAACTATTTTAATAGCAATATTCGTTCAAGGTAGCCTGTTAGCATTCAAATAAATTACTTTTCGGCGTACATTGTTATTAGAGTCGGAACTATCGGAAGTTGATGGGCAGGAAATATTTTTTTATCAATTTATTGTATCCGCTACGAACGCGGCATCTCATTAATACTTTAAATAACGTTTGTACGTGAAGCGAGTTCACCTTTGATAAGTCGATGGAGACATTAATAATTCTGCACGTATTTCATTAAACTTCGGGTAGTAGCCGATAAATCTATACTAATATTATGAAGAGGTAAAGATAGATTGATAATTATTTATTGAACACCACATAAGTACAACAAAAAGAAAACCTATATATAAATTAACTATAGCTAGTTCAATAAAAGACGGTCTTATCGATAAGAGTGATTTCTTTCAGACAACCATAGGGTGAAATTATTTCTACAGAAAAGTTGGAGTGTTGGTTTATTAATAAAGTTTCTACTTTTGTTTGTTTATAAGGGGTAATGTCTGGAAGTACTGAACCGATTTTGAAAATTCTTTCACTAATAGGAAGTTACATTACTCCTGAGTGTTATGGGCTACTTTATAATTCCAGAAAATATTTGACTTGGAAAACTGTAACGCGGGCGAAGCCGTGGGCAGAAGCTAGTTTAAATAAAATGTTACCTTACATACAGGACTTAAAATTCATTTTAATTAAGTCAATGACGATATCGTTATATTCTACCTAATTAACCTTAATGATGAAAACAGTTTACAGCCACTCAATTAAAACAAAAGTGCAACACTGTTTTTCACATGTTCTTGTTTATAAACTATATAATTAGATTTATGTATAAAGGTGACTGCAGTTTGGTGCAGAGAATACGGGCAGGAAAACAACAATAGTAGAAAATGGTAGGGTAACAAATACCCTTTCGAACTGTCAATTACACGAAAACAATAGCAAAAAATATCTAAAATGCGGAATTATATTTATGATCATTTTTCTGAATCTATAATATTACCAAGTACACCAAAATAACATAACATCAAATAAAACTACTTTTCTGATTATGTCGCTTTTTTTTTATTTTATAATTTTCTCCTGACGTTTCGAAGACTTTGCAGTCTTCATGGTCACGGGTAGGACAGAAGTATTGGTCGTCCGAAAAATCAAAGATATAATATCTATCTAATTTAACATTAAAATAACACGAGAAATACTTCTAATATTCGCGTAAACATAAGAAATCATTATGCAAATAAATTGAACAGTAGATAGATATGCGTATACAGCATATTGTTTGATGTTTCGTATTATAGCCTTTCATCTCGAGCTGTCGCCTCCACACGCGACCTAATTTCTATCATCCGCTCTTTAGATCTATTGACTACAATTGGCAATATGATATCAAAGCCAACTCGATAGGATCTCCTTACAAGCAGGCCAAGGCGCTATAAAAATAATCCTGTGGCTTAACGCGACACGAATCATCTCTTGATATGAATGGTTATAAAGATTAAGTACTTGTGTATGATAATGTAGGATTTTTTATTGTTTGTAGCCAGTAGATATCCTCTTCTGGCACGATTGGACAGTATTTGAATTACTTGTAATTTATTTATTTTTTTTCTAAAAATGTAATTTGTAATTGGTATTTCAAATATTGGTATTATATAATATGATAAGCTTGGCTTCAAAATACCTTTTATATTAGTCATATTAATGGGAGCATTTTGCAGGAAATAATTATTCTTTCTTCAACAAGAGATTGTTTGTTTGACAGTAGATTTAAAAATCTAGTTTTTATGAAAGGAAATTCGTCTTTTATTAAATAGGCTGGACTGGATTAGTTCCCTTCTATTTACATTACCTAACAACTAACTGCATTTGGTATTTCCAATATACACTTTAAAAATATGATTTATTTTGTTTTTTAAATGCATGCAAGATAGTATATTTTTATTTGTATTTTAAATAAATTCCCATCTCTGCCTATAGAGATGTAAAGTTCTTTGAAATAAAATAAATTAGATAATAGTGTCGTCATATCGAAATATATTCAAATTAGCTTGCTTTTATAAATAGGACAATTAATCTTCAATCATACTCACGTTACTATTAATGAAAAACTCGCTCCATTCAGTCTCAGAAAATATATTCGTAACAGTGTCATACGGTATGAGTGTCAGCAATTTGGTACACAGCACGAGCGTTCCGCATATCGGCAGAAATATCAGCATGTATACCGCCTGCAACCAAACACGCAATGAGAGCGTAACACGTTACCATTCCGCGTGAAAACAATGTGACCACACGCACCTTGCCGTACGATCTCAGCCCCTTGCTAAGAGCCACGAACACTATCATCCACACCACGGCCAAGTTGAACGCCACTTGGAACTTTATTGTCCCAAAGTATGCGTTCGTCCCCATGCTCCTCTGCAACACTTCCCCGTGGAAGTACTGCGGTATCGTCTCCTGGATCTTGTGAGTGCTGTTTTTACCGACGCCATCTGCTAACAATGTTTTTCATCAACTTCCTCGTTCGTAACAACTAAAAAGCAATTGACTAAATTGCTCGGCCTTCAATCATATTTCCTGATTGATACCGCGCAAAATTCAAACAAACGGATATCGTTCGTAGTTATTACGTAATGTCTTACCTTCGAAACTGAATTCGTGCGGTAGGGTCCATTTGTACCTGTCATTGGATGTTATAAATGCATCTCTGAAGTACACGAATATCCAGGAGAGGCCTATTATGCTGTACATGCCGATCACGGCTTGCGTGAGGAGCAAGGACACTCCGACGCCTTGGAAGATAGGCGATATTCGCCACATGTCCACGGGGCCTGCTTCCAATACATGGCCCAAACATAGATGCAGAGTGAACAGCGGTATTCCAATCAAAAACGATAATATAAAAAACTGTATTATGAAGCTCGCTGCAACAAAAATAAATTCAAAGTCATCAGGATATTAAAACAAACAAATAAATCATTCTACGTATTTATTTAATGTCTCACCTCCAAAATCGACACTGAATATGGCAAATCTTGAAATATTAAATATCCCCACAGTGCAGCTGAGACACGCTAACATAGCGCTCATACGGTGTGGCCACACTCCAAAAGGAGGTTCCTCAGTCTCATCGTTTCTGAAAACATCATCATTTCCTTATCGGATCCGATATGTTCACACATCAGATTTACATTATGATTCATCAAAATCACATCCTATGACCTCATTTTTGGGAACGAGTGAATTGCAAAATTACGAAATCAAGGTTAGTACATAAAATTTCGTTCATATCAGAAGGTCTTGATGCAATTGAAAACATGACATTTATTTAACGTAACTAACCAAAACAGTTATTTTTTACCTCTCATCAATAGTGCTGGCGGCTACTTGATTAACAGGGGCGATGTTAAGTGATTCGTTAGAGGAGCTCGCCGTGCTCGAACTCCTGGCAGTGCTTCGGGCTGTGTTCTGGCTCGCCCACTCCGCTGGGGTGATATCGCTGTCCCCGGGGGAGGGAAGGGACAGCGTGCGATTCATCAACAATGCTCTACGTCCTACGATCAATGGCCCGGACGTCCCATCCGTACTAAGATTGGCAGCAGTCACTTGTAACTGAATAGGCGCACTCGTTGGACGCATATTCACGTTATGCTCCAAGAATAATATGACTGGTAAAGTGAGTGGCTCACAGGACTGTTGCGCCGTGATCGCTGGGAGAACGATAGGATCCAATCGCCTCATTGAGTTCCGTAAATTATCATGCGTTGTGCTAGCTCTCTCCAACGTCACCATTGCTTGCCGGTCGTTTTCAGATAGATCTGAAAAACTTTTCGACCGTCCAAGAGTCGTGACCTGCGGTCTCTCGGATGTACTCTGTGACATATCTAGATCCTCTAAAGAGGGTGCGGAGGGCTGAATGTTTGTGCACGTTACTACTTGAGTATTGTCATCCATGGAACTATGTGCCTCGGACTGATCCGATTGCTCGTAACCTTCACCAATACATTCCTTAATCTTGCAAATGAGATCTTCCTCATCGCTGTCGAAGCTCTTCGTGCCATCGTCCAAACACGCCAATAAAGACTTATCTAAAACTTCGTCTAAATCGTTCAATATGTCCATAAACTGACAGAGTGCGGTCGCTTGAAATTCTTCGTCGTTTGTGATGTCGCTTGATGCTTGTGATGAAAAGTTTGAGTCTGATTTGTAACATTCTGGAATTGTTTTTTGTAGGTCTTCCCTGAGATCGCCGTCATCGGAAAACTTATCTAAGTCTTCACTATATTGATCGCTGTCGTTGCTTTCGAAAACGCTGCTAGAGGCGTCACTCTCCGCATGGCTTCCTTGTAAGTTTTCAGTTTGTTCGTACCGACCTTCGCCCGAGTTAACAACTTCCATTTTTATCGCATGGCCTAAGTCATAGCCGGCGCGGTTCGATGTTGACCCTGTAACAAGCACCTCACTTATAATAACATTGGATGCATCACAAACATCAATACTGATATATAACAAATTCAAACAGCACATTTTGAGATGACAATTCTCCACAGCTTGTACATGGTGTCTGAGGCTTGTGCAGGCGTCGTTTATGATGTTTATTTACATATGAATTACGGTGCTAATTAGCTTAATAACTGCTCTGAGCACAGGATCAAATACGACTAAATGTTAACACACTTACGCCAAATGACTTTACGACACAGCTTGTAAACGAAATGAATCATAGGGGATTAGCATGTGCAGATAGGTATGGTAAACTAAAAACAAACGGACACCTCCTATTTAACAAGTTTCACGGTATATCTAGGGTTCATTTTGAACAAGAATGTTCTCACCAAAAGTAGGGTACTCATTATGATGACTCAGAGCTACAGTCACCCAATAACAATTAGTGAAAGTTTGTGACTTAGGACAACTAGAAATTACATTACCTTTTGGACAAAATTATATTTATTGCTTGAACTCAAAACACTTATCACAATAACACTATAAAATGTTTTCTCTAATTAGTGGTAACAGTAGCTCTCCAATTAACTGCACAACTATGAATTCACCACAAAACACTATGCAGTGCAATCCCTTATCACATCTGTGATTAACTGTTCAAGATAAGACACTCATAAGTGGAAAATACATAATAATATTCTGTATAAATACTAAGAAATACTTTCGCAACACATGCACCTTAATCAGCTGTTATTACAATTATGAAATCTCACATATTTTAGTTGATAATTGATAACATAACCACCTTGCGTATAAAATAAGTTTCAGTGTACTGAATGTTTTAGGACCTTGATAATTTTAGACCTGAACCCTTTTAAAATAACTACAGTGCCATTTGCACTTGTCTAAACATCACTACATAGTATAAAACAAAGTCGCTTTCTCTGTCCCTATGTGTGCTTAAATCTTTAAAACTACGCAACGGATTTTGATGCGGTTTTTTTACTAGATAGAGTGATTCAAGAGGAAGGTTTATATGTATAATAATAATAATGTATAAAATAGAATTTGAAGTGTTTGTTTTCAACAGTACATAAGTTGACTCGAGATAGGAACAAAGACTGAAACAAACTGCTACACTATAGTTTTCACTGTGTTTATAATGTATTTTGACTGCCTTAGTGGCACAGTAATTGTGAGTGGGGGAACTACTACTACTCTCAGGATCCAGGTTATAATCCTGGGTCAGGCAGTGATATTGTTTTTTTTCTGCTCAGTATCAGCCTGAAGCCTGGAATTTATGTTCGATATGGTGAAGGACTCACCCCCTATTACATCATAGGACACACATTGGCGAATAGTAGATACCCTAGTTATACCCCTACTAACTCCTTCGGCAATAAAGGTGTGATATGATGATTTCTTATATTAACTGATATCTGATTGAAAACAAATAATACATTTTCTGTCATCACCTAATGGGAATAAGATTAAAACAAAACAATGGTATATAAAAAAAGGTGTGACCATCTCATGATAATTAAATTTAGGAATCTGACAAACAACCTCAGACATTAACATGGTAGTCATATCAGAAAGGCGATACAACAATGTTACAGAGGCAATATAAATACCTAACTGCCAAGGGATAATCATCTCTCATCAACATTCTATTGGATCCCACTACTTACCATTAGGTGTAGTGGGCTCAATTTTCCATACCTATAATATAAAAATATATAATAAAATGATATTATAACATTACAGTATATTCATTAATACTGTACCTATATCCCAAAGTGAACAATGTGTTATAGATAATTCTACTTATGTGATATATGCATTGTTTACGATACTGAAGGATTGTATCAAGAAACTACAAGGTTACCACAAATCAATAACAGATGATTTTATATTGAACATACATATACTATATTTGTTTTTTCGACACTTCAAGTATATAATAATTTTAATAGAAAAAAGTTTTCATGAATAAGCCTACAACTATTAAATATTATTAATAGTTATCAAAGTTCTCAGACGCCCTAAGAAAAGTACAATGTATAAATGTTATAGTTATGGATAAATTGAAACTTAAAAACTTAATTGAAGGATTATTTAAAGTTTTCTATGCAGAGTTGTACCAAGTACTAATTAGCACATATTCAAGGGAAGGGCACACACAATTTAGTGTATATATCCTAAAATACTCAAAGAAATGTTATTACTATTATAATAACTAGACAAAATGAACCATCCAGATATAAACAACTAAGATATATTTACCACTCATTAAATAGCTTCAGATCTGTTATTACTTCTTGTTTTATATGTAATAAAATAATATTTTCATCAACACATGGTTCAAATTAGGTCTTAGAAATGTCTAGTTAGTGGACTAGTTATATCTAAATAATAATGTAATTTAAAATGACTAAATTTTCTTATTTATTGACTAAATATTTTCTTAATTTATTGGCGCGGTTAAAGCTATTGGTAACAATATTATAAAATATTCCATTGTTATTATCGTACATATTTCTTATAGAGGCAAAATACAGTACAACTGCATAAAACAAAAGATAAAATAAAACAAGTGCACTAACCTGATTTCCTAACTTTGTGGATACCTTCCCATCGATAGTTGTCTGCCTGCTTGTCACTATGTAGAATATGAAATTTTAGCACTCATTTGTTTTAACATTTCGCACTTGTCATAAAATTATTTATTATTTTGTTTCGAACACTACATAGTCATTAACACGATTTTTAATAAGTATCAAATAAAACTAAAAAATCACAGTTTATTACAGACGAAGCTTTAGAGTGGTACTTGGAAGCTTTTTTATTGTACTACCAAACGAAAGGCAAAGGTAAGCCTATCGTAAGTTGTTACAACAATTTTGGAAAAAGTGAGAATTTCATAAACACAATATTATTTGAGATAAAGGCCTACGTAATAAATATAAAATTAACGTTCATCTTGAATAAAGCATCTTTTGTCCACCTGTGAAATTTTAAAATATTGCATCAACACACTATAATGTTTCACTTACACTGTCGTCGAATGCAGACGAATGTCTCCGAACATAGTAAGATGAGTAAGTATTGGTACTCATCAATATATTGGATGTTTCACTCATAAGTTATAGCCGCATGGAATAATTTGATCAAGTAATTATAATCTATAATTTACTTGGAATTCGCCCGAGCCTTTAAAGTATAATATTGTATTATAGCAATATCGGCGCACAAATATTGTATCTCGTATTTGCCGTGATCCTCTACCAATATAAAAATAACATTGTGTATTGCACATAAAGACATTTTTCGCGAGAAAGTATGATCTAAATTTAATTAAAGTCCGTTCATTGATTTGAGCGTTTTCTTTCATAAATATCTTAATATGTAAACTTCCAAATATCTTTATAGTCCATTGAAAAGTTACATTTGGTGTTGCGTTTTTTAGAGGACGCAATTTTATTTTTTTGAAGTGTAGGGGGTCAGTCTAAAGCTAAAACCAAGTTTGTGGGGTCGCCACCCTTGTCCTACGGCCGCTATCTTGAAAATAGGGGTTGAAATGGTTTTTACGATGTATCTCAAACTATTTATCTGACAACAAAAATGTATAAATATTTTTTGTTGCAAATTAAATTCTCTACAACTTTGGTCTAGTAACTTTTGTCGTAGAACTATAAATAAAAAAGTTGTAAGCGAAAATGTTAAGAAATTCAATGTTAAGCAATGTCCATTGCAACGTCATCAGAACGTGTGTTTATAAGGTTCATAATACTTTTTTTTGTACTCTTATTAATACCCAAATACCCTAGGGACCATTAGGGAACAAAAGAACATCTGCCTGCTATTATTATTATTTTTTCTAACCTCTCTTATTGTAAGAATAGCTGATAATATTGTGTTGAAGTTGTCGTAAGTAAGTTAAAAAGTAGTTTTCACTAAAGTTAAAATCGTGTCTAAAATCATTCGAAATCGTCTTCACAATTAGAAACAGAATAAAATACATCCGCACGTACAGAAATATGTAGTACAACTAAAAGATATAAGTTGAACAACAACTTCAACACAATATTATCAGCTATTCTTACAATAAGAGAGGTTAGAAATAATAATAATAATAGCAGGCAGATGTTCTTTTGTTCCCTAATGGTCCCTTAGGTATTTGGGTATTAATGAGAGTACAAAAAAGTATTATGAACCTTATAAACACACGTTCTGATGACGTTGCAATGGACATTGCTTAACATTGAATTTCTTAACATTTTCGCTTATAACTTTTTATTTATAGTTCTACGACAAAAGTCACTAGACCAAAGTTGTAGAGAATTTAATTTGCAACAAAAATATTTATAAATTTTTGTCAGATAAATAGTTTAAGAGATACATCGTAAAACCATTTCAATCCCTATTTTCAAGATGGCGGCCGTGGGACAAGGGTGGCGACCCCACAAACTTGGTTTTAGCTTTAGACTGACCCCCCCTACACTTCAAAAAAATAAAATTGCGTCCTCTAAAAAACGCAAGGTAAGGCCTAAAAAATGTAACATTTCAATGGACTATTACAACCTTTCGGTTAGGTAAGTATATGATACATACATGCAAAACATATTTTCAGACAGCTTCAAAAACTTCAGACACTTTTCGCAAAGAGTCAAAACTCTAATTGATAAAGGTGACAACAATTACATTATTACTAAGCTTAATGTATACATTTCCCATTTGTTGTAGATAGAAAGGTTAATAAAAAAAAATGCGATAAAAACCTAGACAAATTGTACTTTATATTATGAAGCATCCTCTTATCACCTAACCCAAAATAAAATAAAAATGTTTAATGATCTAGAGCTATAAAAAATACTACTCATAAGTAGATGAGCAGCTTTAACTTCGTATTTAGGTATGCTAACTATATAAGTACCATTCTTAGCAAAATTCTTACCAAAAGTCTAGCAATATATCTGTAATAAGGTATTTGAATTTTCTCAACATAATCAGTTTATTTTCCGGAAATACCTTAAGTGCTGGAAATCGAATCGACTGTGTGCACTATACATAAATGACTCTTTTACATTTTGTAAACGTTTTTCTCTCTAGTAAATATGTATACTGTATAAACGGTACCTACCGGGACTACTGAGTGTGGCGAATAACACAGTTTCTAAATATTTTTTAGCGTATACGTATTATATAGGTAATACAATAGTTATGTAACTTAATAAAACCCTATATTACCGACATGAAATATATTAATGGTATCTTGATAATTATAACAGTTACAATATTTGAAATAAAGGTGTGTCGTTGCTTAGATTTTGGATCACGTGAAACGAAACGAATACGGCCGCCCGCAGGTCAAAGTTTCTTTTCATTGAGCAACAACTTTTGTAAATTTTTGGTTTTGTACTTTACGTCTATAATCATAAAGCATATAACTAAATGGCAATATGAAATATCTGAATAGATAAGTTTTATGTAAATGTTTTTTTATAATTTCTTAGCGATAAGTATTATCACTTGCAGTCAGTTTCATCTTTTGGTTTTGTCAGACAATAATCATAAAAGGTTTTTTTAATAATACATCATGATTTTTCTAAAAGGAAATAGAATAATTAGCATAAGAATGCTGCCAGTAAGTACAGTTCTGTTGGTTTTTCAACCAAACTTATGTTTTTTGTCAGTCGTTCTGCGTTCATCAACCCTCTCGGTAGTCGCTAAGGCCTGATAAATAAATTAAGACATATCGGTTCCTCCAGGTTGTTCATTTATCGAGTATAAATATTTTATAAAGCATTTTTCATTCTATTAGATTTTTAAAACCATGGCTGCGTATTCGACGAAAGTTTCGCTCAACGAAGTAGTGATTGCCTCTGCAGTCAGGACTCCCATGGGATCTTTCAGAGGAAGCCTGGCGAGTTTGTCTGCCACCGAGTTGGGTGCTGTCGCCGTCAAGGCCGCGGTGGAGAGAGCCGGTATTCCTAAGGAGGAAATTAAAGAGGTTAGTAGAGTTTATTTACTTTCACTCATGTGTGCCATTGATTTACAGTTAAACCTTGAAATCATGCATGTGGAAGAACTGTTAGTTGTGTGGCATAATAACCTGTTTTATCGCATTAACTGTGATTTGTCATGATTTTTGACAAGATTGCTTTTATCAATATCTGCCAATGTACCCAGTGATAAGTGAAAAATTTAACTTCTATTTTTAATGACATAATATCATTATAAAGTATCATTATCTAATGGTGATTGCCTATACTCATAATCATTATAATGATTGTATTCTCCAGTTTAACAATCAAGTTGATTTAATTGATGTTTTTTATTGAATGTCGATGATAAAAATAATTGAATCTTCAACATACATAGATGTTATTATATTAGACTTTTTTTTGTTTTAGGTATATATCGGAAATGTGTGCTCAGCTAATCTAGGTCAAGCCCCAGCCAGGCAGTCTGTTATATTTGCAGGTCTTCCTAAAAGCACAATATGCACTACAGTGAACAAAGTCTGTGCCTCTGGCATGAAATCTATTATGTTGGCAGCCCAAGGCCTCCAAACCGGAGCCCAAGATGTTATCTTAGCAGGAGGTATGGAATCTATGTCTAATGTGCCTTACTTCTTAAAGAGAGGAGAAACTCCTTATGGTGGTATACAATTAGTAGATGGAATAGTGTTTGATGGCTTGACTGATGTCTACAATAAATTCCATATGGGCAACTGTGCTGAGAACACAGCAAAGAAATTAGAGATCAGCAGACAGCAGCAAGATGAATATGCTATGGCTAGTTACAAGAGAAGTGCTGCGGCTTATGAAGCCAAGGCTTTTGCCGACGAGATTGTCCCGGTGCCAGTCCCACAGAAGAGAGGTGCCCCACCAGTCATGTTTGAAGCCGATGAAGAATATAAAAGGGTCAATTTTGAGAAGTTTAACAAATTGGCCACTGTTTTCCAAAAGGAGAATGGCACCGTCACTGCCGGTAATGCTTCAACATTGAATGATGGAGCTGCTGCATTGGTGCTGATGACTGCTGAAGCTGCGCAAAGACTGAATGTGACCCCTATTGCAAGAGTGGTTGGATTTGCTGATGGTGAATGTGATCCAATTGACTTCCCCATAGCTCCAGCGATTGCTATTCCCAAATTATTGGAAAAAACTGGTGTTAAAAAAGAGGATGTGGCTCTGTGGGAGATCAATGAGGCCTTCAGTGTTGTAGCTGTTGCCAACCAAAAACTGCTAGATCTGGACCCAGCTAAGATTAATGTGCATGGTGGAGCTGTTAGTTTGGGTCACCCTATCGGTATGTCTGGTGCCCGTATTGTTGTCCACTTGTGCCATGCTCTTAAGAAGGGAGAGAAGGGTGTAGCCTCCATCTGCAATGGTGGAGGTGGTGCTTCATCCATCATGATCGAAAAGTTGTAAGTTCATAAATACCATGACAATTTTATTTCCCTTATAACTTTACCACTGAGCCTTTTATGTTTGCTGTTAAAAACAGAATGTGTTTGAATGTTGAAGCTTTAAAAACGACAAAATATAATATTGTTAAAAAATTTATAATATGTAAATATTAAAAACAAAATGTTTATATTGCAATAATTGGTTAATAAATCAAATATTTTTTTTAACATTGCAATTTTAATTCCACCTATTTTACATTTCCAGAGCTCAAGCTCAAGAAGGAAAACCAGTTTTGACTTTTTACACTAAAGACCCTTGTAGTCTGTGTGATATTGTGATGGAGGAGTTAGAACCTTATAAAAATCTGATTACAATACAGAAAGTTTATATTGATGAAAAAGAAAACTTGAGATGGCTAAGGTTGTACAGACATGAAATCCCTGTATTATTTTTAAATGGCCAGTACTTGTGCAAGCATTCATTAAATAAAAATGCACTTGAAAGGAGGTTAAGGTTGATTGAGGAGGAAAAATTGTTTTCATAAATATTTCAACAAAAAGTTTTATGGATACTGTAATTGTATCACATTTCTATAAATCACAGATAAGCAATGCTTTGGTATATGTAGAGACCTTTATTATGTGTACTGTAGATACATTTGCTTCTAAATGCCTCACAATGTGGCTTATTTCTTTATTTGTTTGTAATATCGTATCGAAAATAAACATTGTTGGGTTAGATTGAATAAATAAAGTGTGATTAAATTACTACAAATTGCTATTTAATCACTATAAACAAATTACGGTTTGTGTGGTTACTAAGTACTTATGTTATTAATTCCATATTGTGGTGATCATACAACAAACAAGTTTACCATTCATAATATTATACTATCTATACTAATATATAAAGCTGAAGAGTTTGTTTTTGTTTGTTTGAACACACTAATTTCAGGAACTACTAAACTGTTTTGATTTGTTTATTATACTAATAGGAAGCTTACTCCTGAGTGCTTAAGGCTTACTTTTATACGGAAAATCTTTCTGCGGCCGGAGCCAAGAGCAAAAGCTAGACGCTAGTGCGTAAAATATAGGTACCTACTTAGGAGTTGGTATTAAAAATATTTAAAACATTTTACTGTTATACTTCTATATTTCGTTCTTTTGTTGACTATAATTTTAGTCAGATCTTTTATAAAATCGAGGTTTGTAAACAGCAAATGTAAGTACATAATATCTGTTGAAATAATGGTTGAAATTAAATCATTAGGTACACATTTATCTAATCAGTTACTATTGAGTTGGTTAAAATAAAGTTGCAGAAATTGGGTACATGAGATAGAATGTCTTCAGTGGCTGTGAAGAGCGTGTAAAAAGTACCTACTTCACGTATCAACAAAATTTAATTAAATATAATAAACTTGTGGCGGCAAAAAACTTCCACTGACGTCTAATTACAAGTACAATGGTTTAGCGGAGAGCGAAACCTAGAATGTAACACGTGCGAACTTCAAATAAGTACTTGACATCAAAACTTATAAATTTCAGGGATAGATTCTCCCTAAGGTGTAAGTACATATGCTTTAGGCCAGCGTTTTGAAACAATGATCTAAATCCTCTGTTATAAAATATGATAACAGAGGATTTACAATACTATTCTTAGATACTTGTTTCTTGCAAAACCCGACGGTATTCGTTTTTATTCTGTTGTGTACGATTTTATAAGTAGTTACGTAGGTCAAAAACCATTTTATGGAGATATTAGCAACATGTATAAGTACCTAATAGATTATGTTTAATATTCCTAGATCATAATATACCTACCAAAAGTAAAGTTCGGTCTAAGGTTGATCGCATTTTTTAGTTTATCATATCTAAGTATTATTTTTCTTTACTTAAGTATATAATATGATATGATTATATATCTACATATATATAGATATATAATCATAATATTGAATCCCGAGGCCGTATCATAGACTGGTCGTCAGATTCACATCAGTTATTCGATGTTATATTTGTGGCATTTGATTAGAATACCTGTAAGTTTTTAATGGAATAAAATATAAATCTAGGTATGCGTGTAAACAAGATAAACTGGTTTTGACTTTGCCAACAATCTACCTGTTTCGATTAAAAATAAAGATAGGTATAATATACCCGTTTAAGCTATGGCAGATGTGTTTAAAATTAATTGTTTTAAATACTTACGTTAGTAGGCAAAAAGTTTTTGCCTTATTCAATTTATACATATCAATAAGCGGGATATAAAATCTAATCTTATTTCATCTTGCTTAAAGAAACATGCTTATATCATTAGGTAACAATGATGATTATCACTCGCATAGATGTTGCGCGGGCGGTATGTGTCGTTTATACCTAATGAGGGGTCGTCGATTCAAGTTCCGCGTCGGAATAATTACTTAATATTTCATTGATAGAGACATAATTCTTTCCACAGTACTGGCTTTAACAGAGAATATTTTGTCCAAGCATTTCGTTTTTTGTCACCTATCTACCCATTCTGATTTTTACTTATCAATATATGGGCAAAATCTTTGAAGATCTCTACTGCGCTTGTCAAATGTGCATCTGGCTGGCCTAGGTGTGGGCCTCAGCAATAGTGGTTCACCGAGGTACTTGGATAATAATACCTACCTAAATGCTGCAGTGTTGCTACCGGAGGACCCAAACAAACTAGTTATTGATTACGAGGGCACCTAATGGTAGATACCTTAATAATTATTTACTTAAGTACTTATACAAAAATTTTGCATAATATATTCTTTCTTGCTTTAAGTATTTTATTTACTTACCTACCTAAATCCGAAACTTTGTGAAGATGTTTGTTAGAAAAACCCAAACCGTGTTCAACCGCTGTATCTTATTTATCTCGTTCTAGATCAATATAGACCTGATGTGCTACAGTTTATGCCGTAAAAATATGCCGCACTTCGTCTACTGCCTCAGGGTTACTAAACATTCACTGGTCTGTCTGAGAAATGTCTTTTACGCGGACTGTTCGGCGCGTAGTGACTATTTGATACAAATAAACATAGATATACCTATATAACCGCAAAAAAGAGCAAAAAGAAATTCATGGTAAACTTATTTTTTTAGATCAAGTATAGATACTTTTACCAGTACAATGTAAGTACTTAATACCTAATTTTAAAAACTACAAGTAGCAGACGCGTGTCCCCTTTTAATGAGTATTGACCAAGTATCACGCCGCGTTCTTAGTACAAGTTCGTCATTAGAATTCATCGCACAATTAGAAGTAGGTAATTTAGTGCTACCGCGCGAATCTATCTTTGGCAAAAATGAAACGCACCAAGACAGTAATCATAATATTCGACCCTACGATAGACAAATAGCTAAACTTCACGGATAAGTAATTATTCTTTTCTATTGTAGTTTATAATACACAGATAACTCTGAGCAGATAACCACCAAAAGTAAGAATTTTAACTGTTTGTAATGAGACCGGCTGTTATGAATGTATAAATTGGGCACTGGTGGTCACTGATTACATTATCTTTTAGTGCGCTTCTAAGCTGCGCGCAATGATAGGTGTTTCAAAAAGTAGACGCGGGATGTATAACTTGCCGTATTTCCTTCTCTGATTTGGTTATCAGATGTATATAACTTAGCTACATTTCAATCAGTATAGATATAGCTAATTTATTCAATAATTTCTAAATATAAGTACCTATAGCAACTCTCCATTTAACAATTTTATAGAAATGGGAAGTGGTGCTGTAAACATCGCAAACTATTAAGTATTCACGAGGTTTTGGTTTTGTACATACTTTTTTACCCGACTTGAATAATTGTGTATGATCTTATCTGTGGTTTGCTGTCATTCTGTCAATGTCGCCTCCATTCATCGAAATTTGGAATGGTCGACTGACATGTAGAATTTGTTGAGAAAGTGCAAATCGGAAGTAAATTTGCAATATTTTCGACAATTATGTGACTATTTAAAATATACATTTATGATCCTGTTTGTGAATGTTACATACCATTCATAGTTTAGTGTATTTTCGATTGGTATTGTAAGCTAATCATAATGGATAATACGGCCATGTTTGGGACACTGGAGGCAGCCGCTCAAATGCTTTTGGTAAGGAATAAATCTCGCATGTAATAGTTTGTTTATTTTAAAGTGCCAAGAACAATAATATGATGAATAAAATATTTTAGATTTTAAAATCCACCATGCTAATAGTTATTTATTGACCTTCTTTTACATAACTCTGAAATAGGGAGTGTGATACGACGAAAAGTAAATAACAATGTTTACATTTTATGTAAAATTAAAAGAAGGTTTTCTTGGTGACACCTTAACAAATGTTCGTTTTGTCTAGCTGTTTGCATGATTAAATACCATTCATTTTAAATTTTCATAATAAGAGTTGTTAAAAGATGAAACTTTTATTGGTTTTGGAACAGTCTTTGTTTCTTGTGTTATTTTAGAACAATAATCTTTGTATCATGACATTTGAAGTATGTTTAATTTTTTGTGGTAGTAATATCATTTAAAGACAATTTCAATGTTGGACACAAGACAAGTTGAAGATTTAAGTATAGTTTATTATCAGCATTTACATGTTGTGAACATGGCACATAGACATTTTATTGGACAAAGTAACCATTTACATTATTTTTCAATAATTTTGCCGAAATTCACATGTTATTTATTTGTGTTAATTTTAAGATATACCTGCAATTAAAATGTAGCGAATTGAACCTCATGTTAATTTAATTGTTAAATCTATAGCACTTAGTATGGAACATGCAGCTGTTTTTGTATATTCACTCAACAGTACATTATAAACAAAACATGTTCTTCCATTTCAATGAAATGCAAGTATAATGGAACAATATTAAATTATAACCTTTTAAAAAATGTATGCTGATTTTTATTCATAAATTATAATGTTAAACACACGCTCTTGCTTGCGGCTTTGCCAGAATGAAGAAGTTTTCTGGGATACATTATTTTTCTAACTTACTTGATATGGATTATAGTATTATGACTAAATTACACAAAATCATTATAAATTGTAGCCTATGTGTTATTCTGATGTAAAACCAATATTACTGTAAAGTTTCATCCAAATCTATTCAGTAATTTTTACATGAAAAAGGAACAAACATACATCCAGAAATCCATCCTCACAAACATTCGCATTTTTAATATTAGTAGGTTTATTTCTATAAACCATTAGAAAATACATGAATCTATATCTTTTCTTAGGCAAGAAGTTACAAAAAGAACTTATTGGTTCTTTATCCTTCTCGTAACAGCATGTAAAGCCGTTGGTCCTGCACCTGATCTCTCTCTATTATTGTCGGATTGCAGTCTCATTAGATTATGAGAGTAAAGCAACAGAGAATGCACCTGAGTATTACGCACACACTTGAGCACTATAATATCTCTTGTGTACTTGGCTAATCTCTGTTGAGATTGGCTGCCGCACTGTGTCCGTAATTTAGTTAGCAAGGAATCATAAAATTCATTTATAAGATATAAACACAATAATATTTCATTTCTTGCGAAATTGAGAAAGACGAGACTGTTTTTATCCCCAATGCAATATATATTATTTATAATTATAAAATTTTCGTTTTCAATATTTTATGGGTAAGGTAATTTTATATGTTAACATATAACTTTATTAACATAGCTATTGTTTAAATAGGCTCCACCTAATCTGGTGACATCAGAGCAGCGGCAGCAAGCCCAGAATGTTTTCCTCGAGTTTAGGAGCACTAAAAACCCTTATCAGTTATGCAGAGAGATATTAGAAAAGTCCTCATCAGATTACGTCCTATTTGAAGCAGCGGGTTTATTGAAATCAGCACTGATTAGAGAATGGACACTTTTATCTGAAAGTGATATCTCTTCATTGAGAGAGTATTTACTCAACTATTTATTGAGGAAAGATACACCACCCTTTCTGCGGGAAAAGTTATTGCAAGTGAGTTATTTACTATGTTTTAATTTAGGTAATTTTTTTGCTATGCCAGTGGAATGAGTTAATTTGGGTTATCAAATATAAGTCCAAATACTTGAATCAATTAATTTTAAATATATTGTTTTATAGCTGTATCAAACTTCTTTTACATTTTTAGACAATTGCTATTATAATAAAGAGAGGAAGTATTGACGATGGGGGACGAGAAAGAAAGGCACTGCTAGGGGAACTCGAGAAGATTATTCTGAGTTCAACAATTAATCAACAGAGGTTGGCATGTTCATTGATATTGGCAATAATGCAAGAATACGCCATCACGGTCAAGTCCGCTGACGTCGGACTCATATGGGAAGTGCATTTTCGGCTAAAAAAATCGTTTGAGGCATTGGATCTGAAGAGAATATTCAGATTTACCGTTGGAGTGTTGGAACAAATCATAAGATCGGGTCATCGGCCTGAAGGGGAGCAGGCGTTGCTAACAAAGCAGCTGTTGACCATCGTCGAAACAGTATTATGTTGGAGTCACGTGTCGCCCCTGTTATCTAAACGTCTGATCGGCGCTTTCGAGGCCATATACGAGAGCGATACGGTGCCCGCTTTACGGCTGAGCATGAATTGGCGCGATACAATAATGCAGCCGGAGCTTATTGCTTTGTTCTTCGAAATTCACATGTACGTGAGATCGAATCCAGAATTAGCCGGGCCGTCGCTCACATGCCTGGTACAGTTGGCGAGCCTGAGCGGCGTCGTTGTGTCTGCCAGTAATCTAAAACAGCAATATTTGGAGAATTATGTGGCGAGTTTTCTGAATATGATGGCGTACATACAGCCCGTTGAGAAGGAAATGCTCGGCATATCTGATATTTACCGGAGGTTGATTCAGTTCTTTTCGCCGCCCATGATAGCCGCAACGCCCCCGGCGTTCTTGCAAAATTTGACAACTTTGACGTGTCATTGTATAAGAGGATCGGTCCTTGAAGAAGTAGTAAGTATGATATCTTGAAACGATGTAATCTATCTTAATCTAAAGCATTCTTGATTAACATAGGTATAAGCATTCCAGGAATATTAAATATTGTTATATCAGTTATTCCAGTAATTCCAGCATCATATGCTAAAAATAAAACAAATGGTACATAAACTTCCTTAAAACATTACTTAATTTTGTTTTATGGAAATGTGACCTTAATGACATTAAATTTTGCAGTCAAATGAGGACACAGTATGGAGAGAATCGCTAAACAAGTTTCTGCACACATGGAGCTCAGTGGTTCACGATTCTGATGGTTTCTCTAACGAAACACTACTCAATCCTTGCATAGAAATTTTCAATACGTACTTGCAATGCAGACTTGCGCCGCCAGACGGTACAAGGTAGCCTTTTTTTATTTACTTTAATAAAATATTAGTATTAAAAAAAAACAGTTTACTAGTTGATGTTCTTTTTGACCTATTTCCAAAAAAAAACATTTTATATATTGTATTATATTGATTGGGATCAAGTGTTATTCATTTTAATGTACTATTTTACATGCTAATGATTGATTTGGGTAGGCCTACGTTCAGCAAAAGATTGCGATAGGCTGACTGAATATGAGTTTCAATTAAAGCTTTTAAAATTATGCAACTTTTAATTTTAACTCCAATATTTTTTACAATAAGGATAAAGAAACAAAAAAATCGAATTTAGTTAAATTGCCCTAATGTGTCGCAGGAGTGCGGAAAACCTAGAAGAGGATATAAAGGGCGAGTTAGAAGAAGACGAGCGTAAACTCCACAGTAACGCATTGCTTACAATCGGCGCGATTGCCAGGAAAGCGCCGGCGCATTGCTCCCACGTACTGTTCACTCTACTACAAGACAGGAGTAAAAGGTACATACAACATATATACATCTAAGTTTAGACTAAAAAGTTTTCACAGCAATATATTGCGAGAGAACTTCCAAATGCGTTTACACTAACGGAATCATTTCTATACTGATTTACTTTGTATCATAAATATCAAGAATTGCCAGGAAACTTTAGGTCATCAATACATAGAACCCATACATATATTTTACAAATGATCAGAAATTACTATGAATTTTTGTTTACAAAGCACAAAGAACTGATACAATTTTTTCATTAATAATTTTGTTTCTATGAGAATAGAACACGCATCTTACTATTTCAGTTGTCTGCAAACTCGCTACTTCACAAAAGGTGTCGAAAGAAAGCTAACAAAATAAATATTTATGCAACTAATAACAGTTTGCGTTAACGGCTTTAGATGAAGTTTCACATATGGATAAACAAAGATTGTGCCATATATTATATTAGGATTTTTATAGAAAATCAAGTAAATAGTCTGTCTAATAGAAAAATAGATTGGTCTTTATTGGATAACTGTAAAAGTTCTCTAATTTTTGTGATTACGGTACATCATTGTCAGGGCTATCCGCCATTTTCAATAATCGATCCTAATCGCTTTTTTCGATCTATCTCAATAATCGACCAATTAGAACAAAGTATTTTTGACATGCTTACAATGAGTTATTTTGATTGGTTCGTTCTCGGAATCGGATTAAGATTGAGATTTGGATTGTTTATTGAAAACGGCTGTTAGATGGTAAAATAATGATTCTAGCAAATGACCCAGTAAAATATATTTCTATTTAGCAATTATATAATGAAACGAGCAAGTCATTTACCACACTAAGCGTCGCAACTCCGCATTCAGTGTAGCAACAACACAAAAGTATAAATAATAAAGTAATAATTAGAAATACACTGATCCACACATAAAAGTTTGGATCATAATACTCAACAATCAGTCAGCTATTTTCACTTTTCAACTCTTATTTTAATTGGTCATATTATTTTATCAAAATTACAAGCAAGATTACTGCTAGAGCATTAACAACTTTTTGATTATATGAGAGAGTTGAGAATGCTTCGGTAACTAGTGATATTATATGTATATTTTCCGTTACAGACTGGAGAGCCAACTGCAATTGATGCACATGGGAAAGTTGCCAGTAAGCGGCGGCGAACAACTAGTCAATCTGTTTGAGGATTTACATTGGATATTAATGATAACCGGTAACAATATTATAAACTGACTATTTATAAAGGAACACCACGACTTTGGGTTACAAGGGAGAACTATGTCTTGCCAAAATTAACAAAAAAATTGTTTGACTAAGAACTAGGAAGGTGACTTTTCGTCAGTCATCGGTGATAATGGTGTATATTGGAAATTGGTAGTGTACAAAGTGAATTCTAACTGTGTATTTCCTTATGTAAATTGGGTTTTGGTTCTAGTGATAATTAATTAAATAATACCGCACCTAGATTATATTTATCATTTATAAGCTTTCAGGTTTTGACAAAGTATATATTTATTTATTATGTTTTCCAGCAGACTTAACACTACAATTACAATAATTTAAATATTATAACTTATAGCTATAATGTAAGCCCAAGTTAGGAAAACTAAAACATGTATATGATTTACATCTTATTAATATGTACCATAATGTATAATTTCAGGTCATTTCTTAGCGGTGGACTGCACAGAGGGAGAGACGGTGATGATACCCCCCGAGATAGTCCAGTTCAGTATTATGGAGAATGCTAATATTGAGGCGTCTCTGCGATATCTAGTGGGCGAGAGCACCAGCACTGAAAATGTAGATCCCGTGCTCAAGTAAGATTCACACTATATTTTATAATTTTACATCCATTTTCAATAAACGATCCCTATCTTCAATCCGATTAATCCTCATTGTAAATAAATTAATCCAATCGCTATTTTCAATATATCACAAAATTGGATCACTCAAAACAAAGTTTTTTTTTATATGCTTAAAGTTATTTTGATTGGTTCTTTCTCGGATTGAAGATCGAGATTGGGATCTTTATTGAAAATGGCTGTAAGAGAATTAAGTAATATATATAACTAATTTATAAGTATGTCAAAAAGAACTGTTCTGTTTGGTCTATTTTTGAAATACATCGAAAATCGCGATTGGGATAATAGGGTACCGGACTCATTTTTGTTCTTTACTATTAATAAATATTTACATAATATAAATTATAACACAGAAGGAATTATTGAAGTCCGATAAAAAATCAACAACTTATAAGTTGTTGAATTTCGGTGGAAGGGGTAATTAACAAGAAACATAAGAGAGACGAAATACCCACATGTGACGTCATCGGGAATTACGACGCGTGCAAAAAAAAGAGATGAAACGATATCCCCACATCGCGCCCACTTCTGCACATTACAATATTTTAAATATGAATTACTCGCTCTTTTTTTAACCAATATTTATGCAGTTTTCGCAGGAGTGCTTTTTTTCGTATTATTAACCATTACATATAGAATAATGTACAAAATCCAGCATAGGCCGGTCCCCTATTTAATGAAAATGGTGGTTAATAAGTTTAAACCTTCTAGAATAATTAGGTAGGCTGCTGTGAAACACGGGTTGGCCCATACTTATAGAATGAGTTGGGATGATCAATAAATATTTTATTTTGGGTTTTTTGGCCCAATGCCTTTTTGGTATATTTATATTACAGTACGACAGCCACTATGAGGTTTGAGATTTGATCCCTGGATCGGTAAAGTGATATTGGGATCAATCTGAAATTGTTCCCAGTATATGACAAAAGACTAGTTTCCATATAGTGGTCATATGGTACAACCTACAATCCATTCTGTAACATACAGAAAAACACTTTATTATTATGTAAATACAGTTGCTGCTAACGGATGTAGGGTTAAATCATTCTATAGTATATATTTTCTATTTTCAATGAGGGATGTAATGTCATTCAGAAAGAATTGTTTGTATCTCATTGTTATGCCTTTGTAATGGATTCATGTATTGTGTTAATTTCTTGTTATGTAAAGTGTAGTTAAAGTATAACAGGAAAACACGGGCATTATATTCTGTTTTAGGTATGAATTTTATCTTCGTATTTTAGGTATTAATGTCTCGGGTATTGTGACCCGATTTTCTTATCAATAAAATATTTTGAGAATTTTCTATTATTAACCTCTATATTACAATATGACCATTTATCGTAATTTTTAATACTTTTTAATGCACTAATATTTTATTTTGCATAAACTTGTTACAACTGGTGATGACGCCAGAACTCGTAATACCTAAGGCGAATGTTTGCCGCGGCAAATCATTATTTGTAATTTCTAAAAGTAAAACAGTCCTGTAATAGCAGCCTTATCCTGATTATTTCAAATTGTCAGACTAGTGGGAGAGATTCTGCGCATCAGCGCATGGGAGTGCGCAGCGCTTGAAGCGGGCCTCGGCTCTGTGTTCAGTCCAGAGCTTTCGGCCACCATATCCTGGCTGCTGAAGATATGGGCCAATTCGTACTTGATGCCGAATTATTTCGTCTATTCTGAGGTGAGTTCTTAATTTAGATGAAATTAATTTGAGTGTATCTATGTATAGTTAAAAGAAGAATGCGGCGATAGCCTAGTTGGGTGTGGAACGGACTGCCAGGACGAATGTCCGCAGGTTCAAATCCCGAGGGCACACACCTCTGACTTTTCTAAAAAAAAATCATGTGTGTATTCTTTGTGAATTTATCGTTCGCTTTAACGGTGGAGGAAAACATCGTGACGAAACCTGCACATCTGAGAAGTTCTCTATAGGAATTTCGAAGGTGTGTGAAGTCTACTAATCCGCACTAGGCCAGCGTGGTGGACTAAGGCCTAATCCCTCTCAGTAGAGGAGGCCCGTGCTCAGCAGTGGGCAAGTATATAATACAGGGCTGATATTATTATAAAAGAAGAATAATGTAAAGTATTGTATTGAAAGGTTTGGTTTGATGTGTTACATAGTAGCAAAGTTTTTTTTTTATATGGTCACAGCAAAATGACCTCACTGCGCCTAATGGTAATCGGATGTGAAATCAGATAAAGATAATTATGCTAGCCTGTTTGAAAGAGTGAGAATGGATCAATATCATGAGGGTGCAAAGTCCTCAGTCAGCAGTGGATGAGTGTAGTGTGTCAGTGCAGATGTCGGTGGTGCTGGAGGCGGCGTTCGGGCGCGCGTCGGGCG
This sequence comes from Manduca sexta, assembly GCF_014839805.1. Lineage (NCBI taxonomy): Eukaryota > Metazoa > Arthropoda > Insecta > Lepidoptera > Sphingidae > Manduca > Manduca sexta. The sequence continues at coordinate 4,867,443 of NC_051133.1, read as the reverse complement.
GCGGCGGCGCGGGCGTGTCGCGCTGGGTGGTGGGGCGGCTGGCGGCGCGCGCGGCGGCCGTGCTGCGCCACGCGGCCGCGCAGCCGCAGCCCGCCGCGCAGGCGCTGCACCTGCTCACCACGCTCGCGCACTCGCAGCACAAGTACGCACACTACATGCCACCAAATAAATCCATACGCGCATCCACATGTGTGAATTACAAACCAATCATTATCGAATGTCTACCTGACAATGTATACATACATTTGGGACTGACCGTGGATAATCCTGTTAGAACGTACAAGACCCTCAAACCACAAAAATGGGTTTTTGTGGAACTTATGACTCTTCACAATAATAATATTTTTAAACCTTCTGTGATAACTGATTGCGAACGCCGTTCGACATTGTTCTGGAATTCCGGGCCACCCAAATGATTTTGATATTGATAAATCGAGTTTTTGTGATGACTGATATGGCGATAGGCTCCTCCCTTTCACATTATGGGAGGGAACACACTTGGCGGAAATTGGATACCCTGGTTGCAAGTCTATCTGCTGCCCTTCAGGGATATATTGATTACAATAGAAGAAAAGATTATGGTTCTGTCATTTCAGAGCCCGCCCAATTTGGGAACATTAAAACTGTGCCCCATATGCTCTTAGACTGTCTTCCGGACTTACACACACCTTGATTAAATATTATAAATTCTCCTGTTCATCTGTCCATCAACTTAGATGGAGGGAATGAGAATAAATTTGATATTAGCCGATATACATTCCGTATAAAGCATGTAATACAGTTAGTTAACATCATAGGTCACCAAGATCAAATGGAGTAAGTGCATAAGCGTTTGATTTTGGATTTCAAGTAAAAAAAATATAATTTTTACAGACAAAACCCTTTAGCTAGCTGTGAAGAGTTCCTGGCGCTAGTGGCGTGGGAAGCTTCGGGAAGTAATTTACCGGGAGAACTCAGGAAAGAGTTACACAGAGCCTTTGCTATAGCCGCTACTTATGCCGAAGGTAGATTTAAAATTAATATATTTTCTGCATACTATATTTTTAAAACATATTATTATAATTAAATAACATACATTCGGCTCAAAAAATTACTGCAAAAATTCAAAACTGTATCTTGAAATAAAAAAAAATAGAATATAGAAGTATATAAGCGATTAAAGTTTGGTCAACTATTCTTCTTGCCAACTATACATATTGTTTCTCTGACATATCTTAAGTATGGATTGTATCTTTATGTTAGTGTAGTATGAATATTATATTCATATTTCATCTCCCAACGGTCAGCAACATTATGTATAGGGTGATCGCTGTAGTTGTCTATAAAGTTCCTTCCTACCAGTATTTTATTTAGTAAAATGTACATTACGTAAAATTATTCCAAAACGAATACTTATTTTGTGACTCAATGTCGCATCTTTCTATATAGGTGAAGTGAGGAATCGATTACTAGCGAGCACAGGAGCACTACAAGAGAAGCTGATGAACATAATAAACATGGAGTCGGACACCGAGCCCGTGCGCAACATGCTCGCCAACACGCTCGACTGCTTCATAGGCGTCACCGAGGGGGTCCTAGAGGTACACTTATACGCAAAATATAATTAATTCATATGTTTACGGAAATTTAAGACATCAATATAAAAGTAGTTTTCGGATTTTGTCGCGGTATTTTATATTATAATTTTCTTCCGATGTTAGAACCCAAAGGACCGGCTGCCAGACTTGAAGACATTGTAATCTCATTCTGCGTAGATCGGAACATCATCATTTTTTTTAATAAGTGCAAAGAACAGGTAGATATTGTAATGTGTCCGCCCCATGACGAAAGAAAATATAGTATAAAAAACCGCGATAAAATCCGAAAATTATATTTATTTCTATTATAACTAACTTCAATAACTTACAAACTATCTCAATATTATAAAAAATAAAATATTTTACCACAAATACCATACCAATGAGGCTGAAATTGAAAAACAAAATTTAACAAGTTTGTATTGATGCGATTGAGGCGATGAAAATATATTCTATGTGAAATTAAACAGACTATGTTTTTTGTCATGGCAAATGCACAATGACTATATTTGGTTTTTTTAGGTCGGTACAATGGACGAACAATTCTTAATGTTAATTGGTGCCTTAGACAAAATACCTGGGATCATATACAGGTATCACAACTACCCAGGCGTGGTGTTACCAGCGTTAAATTTACTCGCTAAAAGCGCAAAGAGGATGCTGCATTCAGTTCAACCGCAAAATGTTACCAAGTAAGTTGGAAATATTTAGGATTATTCTTTATACCCTCAATCTGTAACTTGCTGTATATTATGTAAAATAAATTAAATATTTCTTACACTATAATATAGAAAAAAAAAAACTTAAAGCCCAATAAATAAAAGGGAATGAGACATTTGCATTGCATAATTAGAAAAAAAAATGTGTTCTTTGTAATGTAATTTTTGTTTTTTTTTTAGATTTTTGGAAGTTTGCAATACCACCTTTGAAGTGTATATGCGTTGGAACTCCGGAAAGATATCCAGTATACCACAAGATGCTGAAGAGGAGGCGTATGAGGTAATGTATAATTATATTTAGTAATTTTGTATGGGCAAATGCATTTTTATAGTATTATTATTTTTATAGTAGTATTACTATATTGTATTATATAGTATAGTTGGCATTTGATTATTAATCATTCGTACTTAGTATTAGTTAGTATCAAAGTATTTCAATATATCAATTTTCTATCAAAAAGGACGCTCTCTAATTCGCTTACACAGTAATATAAGATACTTTACGTATCATAAAACAATTATGATAGTGCTAACTGCAGCTGGGTAATAAATGCCTTTTAATTTTTTTGCAAATTGTGTGATAAAAAATATATAACTGATGCGGTTTAGAGTCACTTATATAGTAATTAAACAAAAATATGGTAGACAGGCTGTATGGTTTATGGTACCTTTGCTCATACATTGTGGTGTTGTGGCGCAGGACATCTGCGCGCTGATGGAGGTGATCTGCAGCATCGCGCGGTCGGGCGCGGAGCGCGGCGTGGGCGACACGTGCGCGCGCGGCCTGCGCGTGCTGCTGCCGCTCGTCACGCACGCGCTGCTGGCGCTGCCCGCGCTCGCGCACCACGCCTACCGCATGCTGCGCGACCTCGACGCCTCCGACCAGGTCCCTACCGACCTGCACTCTCTACTGCCGCAAGGCCTGGACGTCTAGCCATATAATGAAACGTTTTCTAATTTACATTCTATGTACTAAAAGTTTAAAAAAACACGTGCATTGCAAGCGAATTTACGACGAGACGCGCTCGTCCAGCGTTTTAATTGACGTCCCTAGCTATCAATATTATTTACCGCAGATTTCAAATAATGAAACCAAACACTTTAGGATTCATTGCGATAATAAAATAAAAATCAGAATATTTTTTTACATGCTTACAATTAATGACTTATTTTAATTGTTTTGTCATGGGGATCGAATTGATTAAGATCGGAATGGTTTATTGAAATTAACTGTAAATGAAACATGATAATCTTAGTTTTCTGCATATGTATAATTGAAGTCACAATCATCTTTAACACGTCTATTTTATCTTTCTACAGTTGACAAATCTACCAATCGAAGACTTCAACATGGTAGTATCCGCGTTACGGGTGGGCCTCACTGCGGTATCATGTGACGTATCCACTTTGTGCTGCGACACCATCGTCGGTCTGTCCAACAAGGCGCGGACATTAGGCGACGACAACCCGTACGCACTCTCCTTACTGACGCTTGCCGAACTACTATTAATGCTGATTATTAAAATGGAAATACCGCCGGACTCGATACCCGCGGCCGGAGCAGCGATTTACGCGCTGACGTGTGTCAAACCCGCGTTACTGGAGGGACTCGCAAGACAGCTCATCGAGGCGTTTGCGATCAACGATCCCGCGAACGTGCCGCGATTGGAGGAGGCGTTTGGTGTTCTCACTAATGGAGTACTGTTCGACGGTCTTCGGCCACACAAACTGCGTTTCCAGGACAACTTTGACAAGTTCTTGGCGAGCGTCCACGGTTTCCTCATCGTAAAGTAGATCATTCTCACTTGAATGATTGACTTGACACATCGGTGCGTCCGATTTGGTTTTCCTATGAAACGGATTTGAAATCATGGTGATGCATAAGTGATATGACTTTCTTTGTATTACAATGAAAGTATCGAATGTATTGTTCCTAAGTTGAAAGATGAGCCGACTTTATACTTGACGATCGAGTTGAAAGTTTACGTAAAATTAGATCCTATTTATGTATTACATTTTTATGTATATGTTCCCTATAGTTTTTACCTCTCTAGGTGTTATGATGACTTTCGAGCTTATGAATGCAGAGTGCAATTTAAATTTGAATTAGATTATCTAATATATCATATTTTACTGGAAATTTTCTAGTATTGACTTGTTGCTTATAAGTTGACAGTTTAATTTTCTTTTATGTTCTGTATGGCCTATAATGTATAGTATCTGTTTTATACGTCTGACTTTTAATGTATTAATCCAACTCACGTTTTTAAAAGCACTTGGTGTTTTAATCAACCTCAATGACCCAAATGCGATTAGCAAGTTTTCAATATTATAGCCGTTTTGACTCTTTAGTTTCACAACGAAAGCATATACGGAATCTATATTGTGGTTGTGAGAGTATAAATGCGGAATGCATGCTAATACATAACGTATAGATGTATAAATGAAGAGTACATTTTAAGTACTTATTAAAACTGAGTATTGAATTGCTAGTTAGTTAAAATGTGATTTTTACTCTAAGCACGCGTAAACTGTTTTCTGTTTACGTTACTATAAAAGTGTTTAGCACTTTTGATAATATTGTATTGCAGGATTATTCCGTCTTATTGTATAAATCGGCAGATTAAAGAATGGAATTGAAGATGACAGCTAATTAAATACTTTCAACAACACACACTCGCCTATTGTTACGTTTTGCGTAGGAGTCGAGAATTCAACGTCGACGCCTTTTGACGCTCGTAGGTGGTACATTAGCGAGACGCGAGAAGTCATTTTCAATTCTAGTCTTTAAAAGCACGAGTTGTAAGGTATTTAGTGTAAAATATCGTTATTTCGTCAAAACACATTCGTATTTAGATGTCTTGAACATTTCTAATGTAATAAAATTTTGCTTGTAACGCATTGAGAGTAAAAGTTTCTTCATCATTACATTTTGAATCACGGTTGACATATCAGTTTTTTATTACTTGAAATATTGTATTTAGCCATGCACAGGTTAATGTGCGAATTGTGCCACTACTTTTTAACATTTCTCTGAAAATGTTGATAATAATTTTATTACTTCAAGGCTGAAGTAGACTTGGCATTTCCGTTCGTGGAAATAATCTCAAATATGATGCTATTATTTTTGGTTTGACATAACAAATCATATATTTAAGTATATTGTCAATGGAATTGTCTCGTTTTGTACAATCGCGAACAATTAGATGACAAGTTGTTATATCTAAGTCATAATATCATATTTATGTTAATATTTAATACATTTATCAACGGGCTAAGATGCACACTTGAGCTATTTTTTGTAATAAAAATCTATAGTATGCAGATTTCAATTGTATCATTAAGTGTACAGTTTTCGACATCTTAGGGACTTTTTGAGTTTCTTTATTATTATTTTTTACAGAAATGTGTTCTGTTTACTAACGAAGAATTAATTCAGATATTGGGCCAGCGAAAACCTATTGTTATAGCTAAATATTGTATTAAAGAATTATTTTCAAGTAATAAACATCATTTTTGATACAGACTTAGTGCTCTTGGAACGTTGATATTGATTTTGTTGCATGTTATCTTTTGATTATGTTGTCTAAAGTATTATGTTAAGGTATTCCGGGTTTCCTATCTCCACTTTGAAATTGACTTGAAGAATGTATGGAGACTGAATTTATTTGTAAGTTTTGCTAACAGTTATAAGGAAGCCTGGGTAAGTTTGTTTATAAGGAGTTCTTAAATGTTTACTTCATACTTTATAGAGAAGTATTGTCTAAATGTTGAATTGCTAGTTTCCAAGTTTTTAATTGTACACCAATAAATTGAACAAAAATAAACATATAGTCAGAATGAATGTAATTGTAGATTATTTGAAAAGGTATGGAAAATATTATTTTATGAAATAAAAACTCTGCAAGTTTCCAATGTCCAGAAGTGAATGTTCTCTATTTCCAAAGCTATATTTTTAATCAAAGAGGCTTATGACCTTTATAAGCATCTAAGTATAGCTAGGAAACGATTTGTAAATACTCAAAAAATATTTTAATACCTAAATGGTACATTATTCTTTCAATTATTGTCAGTATCTTAAAATAAATTGTACAAATTTTATAAACTGATTCTTGGTTTTATTATAGCCATAAAATAGTCTCTTAATCCTACCCTAAAGGTATTTCCCGGTTGGTCCCGAAACACATACAGGTTATCGTGGCGCGTATTTATACCATGCGTAATATGATACTGTCGCTAGGGTTTTTTGTAAGAAGGCAAGGCATAAAGAGATGCTAAAAGAACTGGAATGATTGACAGGAATAGCAAGTCCTTTACTGGATGTTTATCACTCATACAATCAAATGGAGATGATCCCCTATAAACCGCTATTAGCTCAGTGAATAATTCGATGTTAGACTTACCAGGATCTTAACACCGGGTAACTGTATAATTCATGTTATGTGTACAATAATCGATTATTCACATAATTAGAACGTCAAATATTTCTATTTGGGACACTGATCTATGAATTTGTGCTAAAATTATATTTTCTTTACTAACATAATAGTAGGCAGTATGGTTAAAAGTCTATAGCCTGCCCTCTGTACTGAATAATAATAAAAAAAATATAATCTTTGTGTTTGACAGTACCGAGTTCATGACATGAGTCAGTCAACAAAAATTCGCGTTCCAGTCACAATTTAAAAATTTTATAACTTTAGCATATAGATAAGTTCTACTTGTATTTCCTATATAGTTTAGGATATAAAAGACAGAGTAAATGATAGTTTCCAATAATATGTCTATGCACAATGTTCAATAGGTATCAATGGACTTCAACTTCATCTGACAACAGTGAACAGTCAACAGTGCTAAGGTAAAAGGTTTTGTGTGCAAATATCTTTCAATTCTCTACAAAAATGAGCCGAAGTCCAGCAGCTAATTTATCAATAGCTTCATTAGAACATGATGTGAGTGGCGACGTGGAAACGGTGAAAGAGAAAAAATACTGCAAAGAATTATTGAAGTCGCGAATATTCTTGGGCCGTTATTTAGAAAGGAGATTAATTGACCAGCGCATCGGTTATCGTGATATCGTGCTTGTTAGTGCGGCAGAGGTCGAATTAAAGAGAGACTTATTAGAAGCGCAACACAAGCTGCGACTTGCCTGCCCCAAAATACATTGGATAGGAATAACAGATTCGGATGCGGCCGGCTGCGGGGCTTCCGGTGTTTGTATTTGGACCGAAATTGAAAACCAACCATTTGGACCGTTCTGGTTTCAAATTAAAAGTCTTAAGTTCCGAGAGGATGAAATTATTGTCACTCTGAAGTGTCTCAGGCATATATCAGATGCATTCATAGAACTAGAACCCATATTGACTGGATCAACCAAGAAAATCAAGGACACGGCGAATACTAATCTTGATAATAGCATTGTGTCATTAAATGAAACCTACACTGAAATAGTTGGAAGCCTCAAAGGTGTTTTGTCTGTAACCAATGTGAAAGAATTCATAACATTCTTTTTTGCTTTTGTTATAGCTATATTCACAGGCAGTACCTCCTTTGTTAACTTTTTGGGGAGTTTTATATTGGCTCTGATAAGGGAAATTTCAATATTTGTAAAAAATTCAACACCTATGTTTTTGGGATTGTTGGACTTTTTCAGTAAAATAATTGGAGGGTTTTATATCCTGCTAGCAATGTTCTTCAAACAAAATGCTCCACCAACAAGCAAAAGAGCTATCACATACCATGATAGACAAAGGAGAAGCAACAATTACGATGATAGGTATTTTGACTGAGTTTATATTGATAGCTGGATAAGGTTTCATTATTTAGATCTCATTGAGAGTATTGAAAGATATTTAATTTTATAGGAAACGGCAAGTAATTCTTCAGAATATTGCATTTTACAGACAATTTTAATGTTGAAAACATTCCGTTTTACATTTTCCATATACATATTTTATTCTGAAGTTGAATCTCTGAAGTTTTATTTTTATTTGTTTTTTAAATGAGAAACGATAATGTGTTAAACATGTATTTAATAACATTTACACATAAGCTTTGTGATGGTGATAATAATTTAGCCTTGTGATGTATTCATGCATTTTTACTGACAATATATTGCTTTTATTAGACTTCATTGTATTTTATTTATCTACTGGTACAAATATTATAGGGTTTTTGGAATTCACTGAAAACAAAGAGACTGTTAGTAAAAATATAATTGTAAAAATAAAAGATAATTAGGGACTCTATAAGTCCCTAAACACTATTACAATTCATAATGCCACCTCTATGATAGCAACACCATCTTTTTGAAAAATCAGATATAAAACTATTGAGCAGATTACCAGACTAACAGTAACTTATGTTAATCAAAGACTTGGTCTGCCCGTGTGTCGAATTTCATCCAAAACTGTTCAGCTGTGTCTGAGTTGGTTTTTAACAAATATACTAGACTAGCTTTTGCCCGCAGCTCCGCCCGCGTTATAAAGTTTTTCAGGCTAAAGTTTTCCGTTATAAAAGTAGTAGTTTCCCGGGATCCTATGTTCTTCCCAGGGTCTCAAACTGTCTCCATACCAAATTTCATCTTAATACGTTGGGTAGTTTTTGAGTTTAACACGTTCAGGCAGACAGATGCAGCGGGGACTTTGTTTTATAATATATTTTTAGAACTTTTTAAGAGGAACAATCCCGTCATACATCATTGTTGCATAACTTTAACCGTTTACGCAGCGCACGCAACGGAAGATCTCAAAACTAATAATTTTTCCCCGTTTTTGCAACATGTTTCATTACTGCTCCGCTCCTATTGGTCATAGCGTGATGATATATAACTTTGAGCACTCCACAAACAAAGGACTATTCAACATAAAAATATTTTTTCAGTTTGGACCGGTAGTTCCTGAGATTAGCCATTACTGCTCCGCTCCTATTGAGTATAGCGTGATGATATATAGCCTATAGCAATCCACGAATAAAGGGCTATCCAACGCAAAAAGATTTTTTCAGTTTGGATCGGTAGTTCCTGAGATTAGCCATTACTGCTCCGCTCCTATTGGGTATAGCGTGATGATATATAGCCTATACTACTCCACGAACAAAGGGCTATCCAACGCAAAAGATTTTTTCAGTTTAGACCGGTAGTTCCTGAGATTAGCCATTACTGCTCCACTCCTATTGGGTATAGCGTGATGATATATAGCCTATAGCACTCCACAAACAAAGGGCTATCCAACGCAAAAAGAATTTTTCAGTTTGGACCGGTAGTTCTTGTGATTAGCGCGTTCAAACAAACAAACTCTTCAGCTTTATATAATAGTATAGAAGTATAGATAACAAACATACTATTTTACAAAGCTTTTGCACTAACAATATTTCTGTAAATTAACAGGTATGTTTGGAAAATATTCTCAATAACTAAAAATATGTAAATTACCATATTGTGGTGCTCTATACAGTACTATTTACCTTTAGTAAATTTCTTTGATCTATTAAGTAAGCTGGGTGTCTCCCAATCTGAAACTACAATACAAATTGCTTTAAAAGGGTTTGACATTTATTTTATTAAGTATTTATCAAATGTTTATTACTTTATTAAACACTCATCAACATACGAATTTTATAAAAATCTAGGAGTTGAACAATTATTTATTTAATATTTATCACCAATCAAAAGACATATAGATACCTTTTCTCTTAGATGTTTGCCGCAATTTCGTTGGTGTCAGCACTAATTTAGATTTTTCAAATTTTTTATGTTTATTCTTCTTTGGGTTTGGAACTTGGTTTATTTCATTTTTCATTGATATAGGCTGAAATCGTTAATAACATTACATTGGAATATATTTTTTTTACTTTTTGGTACATACGTACATAGAAGTAAATTAGTTCATTGTTTTATTATATGGGATTAACAAGACCCACTTAGCCCGTAAGGATCAAATGCTAAACATTCCTTCCAAAACCAAATAATGTCAATAAAAAAAAAATCTACCTCCGTAGCGGTATCGGCGATGATCATAGTTTTCGGTAACTCAGGTTGTTCCTCATAGATATTCCTCGCCACAATATTGTTCAGTATATTCGTTATTATTATATTAATTTCACTGTTATCATACTCTAACAGCATATTTTTAAATAAAGAGAGTAGGGCTGGTAAAAACAGGGTTAGCTCTTTCCTCCCCATATCTTTATTACTCAAGGTGTGCAGTAAATCCAAGTGAGTGAAAATTTCCTCCAAAGTCATGTACTGTCGGTACTGAACCAACGCTTTGATAGTTTTATTTCCAAAACCTATGAATAATTTAACGAGATTAAAAAAAAAGCTGTAAAATGTATACGCTATGACGATAATAAGTATCAAGTACTACGGATATTTATAAATTTGAACGTGCAGGGCCGAACTTGACACTTGGAATATTCAAATATTTTTGGCCTTTTGAGATATATTCAAAAGAAATAAGCAATTGCCGCTTTGGCGCAGTATTTGAAAACCGTCAGCCGCAATTAGTTTGACGTGACAATGTCTGTCTAATCCTATAAAAAAGGGTGTATCGGGCATGTATATTGATATCTTGTTGATTTTATTTTAGATATTATATAAAGCAACTTTTATTTATATAAGGGAGATATCGAAACGGTTACAGATTATGGTACCTACCTAGATTTAATTGCTTCGTAACACATTCAAATGATGCATTGATATAAATTTGTATACTATGTTACAGTTTCTGGTTTTCGTGTAAATTCTATTTGGTCAGTTTGGGATGTTACACATTTGTACAGTTTTATTGGGATATAATTAACGGGCCTCGTAGTAAACTTCGCATTACCTTCTTCAACAGGCTTGCAGTAGTATGTCACGTTAAGATGTTGTGTCATCGGTGGATGTAACAGGTTCAATGTGGAGTTTAAGGATTCCACAGTATCAAATTCTAATTTAGTAGATTTCTTTCTCAAAAGTCTCTTTATGTCGTTTGTTATTTTGGAGCTAAACTTTAAGTATCGACGTCCTTCTTCTAGTTGTGCCAATCTGAACAGAAATCCAGACGCTAGTGCCTGTAATCAACACGATATCCTGTTTATTCTTGTAAGGTCTTCGTAATACGAAATTTATATTGAACCGACGACAGTGCCTAGATCCATATAAGTTCAATACCCAATCAACCTAGAAAATTTGAAAATATCTTCATGTGCATAATGTAGCGTGTTATTTAACGCTCATGTTTTAAATAACACGACACGACGTTACTATAAAAATAACTTTTACCACGAAATTATCATCCGCAAGAGAAAATAAAACGTGATTTACGGACAGTCCGAGCGAATCATATTTATTGCGGCAAATGCCGTCTGGATAAGACACGATATAAAAATATATATTATACCTGCGTCACAGAATCGCCGTAGTTTTCGTATTTACATGGCCACGATATGCAAATGGTAACTATTGATTGCTCCTCGAACACATTGCATACATCGGCGTGTGATATTCCTTGTATTATCTCCACTTTTTCACTATGAGATGACTCTGATAATCCCTAAGAACAAAAATACAAATTAATCGGTTTGTTCGTGGACTTAAATTATAAATTAAACTGCGCATTTTCTATTGCGGGAAGAACAGAATGTTCAACTTTTTAAATTATATCTCTGAAATACTATATTTTTTAGCAAGAATTGATTGTACTTACTGTTATTTGTATGAAAGTTTGACAACGAGATTTATCACATGGACTTTAGAACCTTACAATCGTTTATTGGCCTAATTATAGATTTAGATGTTTGTTCTATGTACAGAGGGGTCTTGGTTGTCATGCATCTTTGTAAATGACCGTGTAGAGTTGAGGTTGATAAGTAAGTAAAAGCGTAAAAACATATTTTACGTGTGTGTGATAACACCGTTGCCCGATTACACTGATAATTTATGGGAACCCCCGACGACTAACCTACGTCAATCGATACGATGTTGTACTGTCTTGATTGCCGTTCCCTTAGTAAAAAGAAAGGGTAAGTAAAAGTTGTAATGAAATTAATCTAAAATTGCCAACGTTGCTAACGTACTTCATTCAAAAACATCAAAGCGTTTTTGGTAAATCCGCCACTCATGTATAGGAACTTTTTTAGTATCCGCATATTTTTTATAATTTCTCCAACATTGCTCGTGTAATACTTAGTGTCTTCGTTAAAATGTATTATAAAATCATTATATTCCTGTTGATTCAAACAGTTGCATTTTCTTGTTAATCTCTTGTAAACAGAGCAATCATCTTCATCCTGAAAAAATATGTATCTAATATCTATTATTAAAATTTTCTCTTAAACCATGTTACAATTAATTTATTGTTACCTACTTTACTTCTTTGTTCTTACCATAACATGTATGAAGACCTTGCAGGTCAACTAAACTTACGTAAGCCAATTTTATTGTAATAAATAACTACAGTGTACAATAATTACTCATTAGGACACATAATACCTTTACCTCTATGTATATCGCGTCCAAATCTTTTGTCTGAGTTTCTAACTTCTTTATTGCACTTGCGCCAATCACATCTGTTACAGTCTTAGTCTGCAAGTATTAAAACATAGATATATTATTTCATTTATTAAACTAAAACACAAATAACGTGCTCATTCAAAATGAATACCTTTTGCTTGTCAAATTATAAGTCATGTTTATGTGTCATAAAAAAAAATAACAAAAACCATACATTATCCGGCACTTGGCCGTTTTCAGGCAATGACTTAACGACATCGTAGATGCGAGGCTCATTCGGGAAAGGTGCTTTAGTGTGAGTCTTAGCTTGAATCTCTTCCAGTAGACTTAGCAATTTCTTGGTGCTGTCTTTTAACTTCAGTATAGAATCCTTAAATTATTAAGTTTGTCATAATTTTTTGTATGTACGTATAGATTTATTATTTAGTGACGACTGTTTTAGAGGAATTATCATAGCGCTCTTGAACGTTGAAGGAAATATCATGAAGATACGTAGATATGCATAACTTAAAATTCGGTAGATTTACATTCAAGTATGTGAAATCGTTAAAAAAGTGAATCGTTGCAATTAGTAACTACCAATAAGTCTTTAAATAGGGATAAGTACTAGGTATCCCTTGATGTTGCAAATGCAACGGCTTTGAAGGAAACGAAGGAGAGAATCAACGTAGTAAGGAAAGATGATAATATCAAACTGTGTAGGGCCCGAAACAAAGTTTGGATTGCTATTAAGGATACACTTCATGCAGTGCACTGTCCGCCATTTCCAATAAACGATCCCAATTGGTTATTTCCATCTATCCCAAAAATTCGGAACCAATCAGAACAAAGTTTTTTATATTCTTAGGTACATGAGATCTGAATCTGGCCCTTTGCATAGGTCCTGCCACCTAACGATAAAGTTTGGATAAGCAGTGAGGTTGTTGTAACCGATAATTGGTAAATATAAAATATAGACTAAAATACCTCATATTGTAGTATGTTGAATATTTAAAGTAAATAAAATAGGTAGGTAGTCTTACTAATTTGACATGACAGAATGGTTCTTCAAGGTCCGTACATTCCAAATTTCTAATTTCCACATCGATTCCTTGTGGTGTGAATTCGTTTGATTTTCGCAATATCGAAGCAGGTCTTGATACTTGTGTACCAAATGTTTCACACTCAGGCTTTTTAGTTTGACTTGCAAATGTGAAAGGATTCTTATCGAAATAATCGCCCAGATCAATCTCTTTGTTCACCCCATCGGATATTTTCCCCCGAAATAAACTAAAGCTAATAACGGAAGAATTTTCAGAATCATTATTCTCATCACCACTATCGTTATCCATTGGTTACTGTTAATTGATTGCTATGTATGAATATTATTATTAATTGAAATTTGTGTTACATGGTAAATAAGATTTTGTAGTAAATACAAACGGTGAATGATAATTTTACATAATATTTTATTACTTTTTACAGAAAACAAATTATGTATAACATTTTGTATCTTGCCATTTTTGAATTTTCCTGCCAAATTTACAAAGAATCTGACATTTTATTTTATTTGTCAAATGTGTATCATTGGATAATTTTTTACAATAATAAATATTATTATACTTATTAAATCATTATCAATAAAAATAATCTATCTTCTTGTCTCATAGAGTTTTCAGTCTTTACTATGAAGTCAAAGTAAAAGAATAGTACCTCGAGCTTGCTAGAAATTCTGGATTCAACAAAAAAGAGTTGGCAACACTGGTCTTTGACATATGTCATAAATGTCAAATCAACAAAGTATCTATTTGGAATTTTTAACTATATAGGAACTTTTAAAATTGCTCCAAAACTAAACGTTTTATTAACTGAAACTATAAATATAATGAACCAGTATAAAAGAAAAATTACTGAGGAGAGTCCCTGTGATTCCGATAATGATTGGACCAATTCATCTGATGATTCCAAATATTCCGATTCAGAAAGGTAAATACAGGCGATTTCACTGTAAAGCTTTTTATATATTTATATAGCTATTTATTTGTATCTTGTACTTGCAGTTCCGTTCCAGAATGGGATTCGGACGTTGGTGAAGATGGGGAATTAGTTTATATAAAGCTTAAACCCGTTGAAGTACACGAAGAAAATAAAACACCATTGTTAGAAAATTGCGAAACATTTAGGCCGAGAAGTAACTTTAAAAGGTCTTCAACAAGGAGATCTACTAAGGGTATGTTTCGAACAAGGTGTTTAAACTAAAAGTTAAACAACTTGAAATATATTGTTATGTGAAAACTGGCCCATAAGATCAGTATGTGCATATCTTTTTTGTTTTAGGAAGAATATTTAAAGTGTTAAAGGTAAACAAAACAAAAAACACTGATGATACCTCCAAAAAACATTTAGATCAAGGGACAAGTTCTCACAACACACCAAGTACAAGCAAGAATTATTATGAGGATAACTATAAATTTATTGTTGTTCAGGTATTTATGTAATTGTAATTTAAATTATTATAATTGTAAGGCTGCATAGATAAAAGTAATATTTTTTATTTATTCTCAATATTTCACCATATTTTTTTAAGATATGTAATTCAAGATAATTTTAATTCTTTTCATCTAGACCAGAACATGAATGTTTTTAAGTTCATAATTTCTAGTTTGTAAGTTTGACTAAAACACCTTATATTACACAAATTAAAAAGTATTATCAATGCTTGGATAAAATATGTAATTTTATTATATCATGATTTAGTTTCTTTATAATTAATTTGTTTTAGTTATAACTATGTTTGGTAATTCCAGGTTAGCAAAAACATGATATTTAGCAGTGAAAAGAATTGTCAAATTGAAAAGTTATTTGGCATAAGTCTGGAAACACATTCCGATAACAAAACCTTGGTTGTAGTTGATTTTTTAACTGAAGCCAGGGCTATCTACATGTCAAAAGTTAAGAAAGGATACTTTTTATACAAAATAAATGGAATTGAAGTAAATTCTTATAACATAAACAGTGTTTTACAAAGAATTGTGGAAGATCCTAGCAGTCCCAAACTGACCTTCCAAATGCCTACTGAGGAACAGAATATATTCAGTATAGAAAGTTTGCTTGTTATAAAAGGTGCACCTGACAATACCCTAACTCATGTATTGAATGAATCAATGTGTTCTGTACTATACATTTGTTGTAATGATATAGAATACAACAGTAATGATGATAAAGGTGTGCTGTATTGCTATCCAAGACCCTTCAATCAGAATTTTCTATATAATACCAGAGGCGCATACGTAACAATGAATCATCTAGCCCCAAAGTCCCTTGGAACAAGTGAACCGATTAGTTCTACAATATTATACAATAACATACTTATAAATGTTACATACACATCACATTATAGTGATTTGTTACTTATAGCTTTTCCGAATAATGATATTGATTTGTTTTGTGCCAAGAAACTGATTATAGAAATTGTGAAGTTGTTAGAGTTTTTGTACGGATCTCTCAAGGCATGTTTTACTAAACCGAACAATGTTGATAAGCTTGACGGTCTGTTTAGCCGGATATTTGTTACATTGCTCTATGGTAACAACAGTAAATCAAATAAGAACATACTTGTTGAAGATGTTTTAGCCGCTCATTCAATCACATTACCACTGGATGTTAGGGTGCAAGTTGATGATGCTATAACAGAGCTAGAGGCTGCAGATTACCGTGAATGGGTTCGTACATAATACACATTTGGCCTCTTCTGTACTCTGCTCATTTAATACTTTTCCTCCTTGCATGCTTGCCTTCAAGCCTCTTGGTATGGAAAATGTAGAGGGTAAGTTATTTACTGGAGCCTGATTACTTTGTAGTGTACTAAACATAATTGTATTAAGAATATTATTTTGTGCGGTGGTGGTAGCATATGATGGATGTTTTGTTTTGTAGTAGTATCATTAATTAAATAAATATTCAAGTTAAATATTTAATCCGGGTCACAGTAAACTTTAACTTTAGTAAATATTTTATGTTATATTTTGTTTTAATATTATGCATTTTCGTTTTTTTCAGACTGATGACATAGATAACTTTCAAAGGCTCTATACAGTAATAGGTTCCTGTTTGTATTATTCTGGACATTTGCTAAGTTCACATTTACAAGATGAAGATTTAAAGGAAATCAATGCATTTTTAAAATTAAATGGAGTCCTAAACATGAGCACCGTAAAAGAAATGGAAAAGCTTGTGATGTGGAAAGAAGTATTTATACATGAACATAGAAAACAGAGCAAGAATGATAATCATGAATATAGGTAGTCATTTTTTTATTATTTTATATTTGAAAAAATGTACTTAGGTGTGTATAAATCGGTAAAAGCAGAATCAATATTGGTCTACTAATTTGTCTTCAAAAGACCAATAAATGGTCAGCAAATATATTTTTGATTATTTTTTTAATTCCATAATGATAAAAGTATGTTGTAGAAATTTCGTAATACAATGTCTTTTTTTTTAATACATATTTCCCTGTCTTTGTAGAATTCCCGATGGTCGATGGTTTCTTTTGGTTGTTGGCAAAGGCCACTTTATTCTATCCACATTAATGGAAGCCGGTGGATGTACTGAAGATGTAAGTAAGTTTTTAATATGCTGTTAACAAAATTATTCATCAGTAACAATACAAAATATACACATATTTTTTTTAAAAAAAGAGTGAACTATTAATGCATTTATTAAAATGTATGGTTGAAGTATTATTTTTAATATATTATATTTAAAACCAGACATTTCACAAAATTATATGGTGTAATATAATATTAGTAACTGCTTTCACCATATTTTCTTAGTCAGATTTTGACGATTTTTATGTTTGTTTCCAGGCTATTGGAGTGACACCACCATCGCCATTTTACGTAGAAGAGTGTGAGAGTTGCTTAGAACTGTTATATGAGATCGGTTTAGACAAGTATATGAGTTCGTGGGCGCGTTCCAACACGCACCCGCAGCTGGAAATAGTACCAGAATATCTAACAAAGTATGGGAAGAAAATTAAGGAGATTAATTGTATGTACTGATTGTTGCTCATATAATAGATTTTATCAACTGGTTCTAGAATATCGATAGTTTCATTAACGTCTCTATTTTATAGCCAAAAGTTAAGCTAAAGTTTTGCACCTATTTATAATTGTTGAAAATTATTGTATAATTTTCAGCATTAAAGCCAGAATCATCACAAAAATCGACCCTTAAAATATCAAAATCCCCATTAGAAGTGAAGAAGCGTCACAGTTCTTCAGAACATGTCAATACTGCATCAAATACGAGTGACAACTCTATAAGTACATATGGCAGTCATCATAATCTGTATTCACAGTGGTACAATGGACAGAAATATCGACATTCCAACTTAGATGTCAGTTATTCTGAAGATTCTAATAGTTTAAAGAGTACCAGGTGATCAAAATTATTTCTATTTTCTTAATTTTACGCTTGAAGGTAGAATTTTGTATTATGAAAAACTCGGACGCAGTGTGTCGATATTTTTTGCTTCGTAATGTTTTTTGTAGCTCTGTATTTTAATCGATGTACCAATAACAACTGTATTGAATATCAAAAATACGATAGTTATTTGTACTTTAATAATGTTACAGTGAAAAAAGTGAAGAGCGTGTCCAAGGCAGACGAGCAGATAGAGAATTGAGAAACCGTCGCGAATCTTCCGGATCCGACTCAGACTGGGATGGGCAGGTGTGTGACATTGTATCCAAATTATTTTTGGGAAATACATTGCGTTGGAATAGTTTTCGGGTTATTACTTTAAATAATGATGTCTAAATTATTACAACCCTACAGTCAGAGTGACGTCACCGCCATCACTGTACGGAGGTGCGAATGAGATAGCAATATGCTCCTCAAAGACATTAATACATAGAGTTCTGTCAATATGTTTAAATAATAGAAGCATTTATGATTTACAGGAGGGTAGCAGAGCGAGTAGCAGCATAGACATGTCGGATATAAGGAAATCATTGCTGAATGAGATAAATCACGTTACCATACACAGGTATAGCTTTGAGTGAATAATATTTAATTATCTTAAGAAAGTAGTTCTTACATAATTTATTAAGTAGGCAGCTTCGAGAAACAATATTTATATATAACATAATATGAAATTATCTACGTTAAATAAACGTATTGAAAATCCCGATTTTAAAACAATTGTTTTTTTTTTTCAGAATAACAGCAGGTGAAGAGAATGTGTTATTCCACTTTATACAACTGGAATCAGAGAAAGGCATACTCATTGCACCAGTAAAGAACATTGAGGCTCAAAGTAACAACATCCTCTATAGCTTCATCATTAAAACATTCCGATCAGCATGTAAAAGATACATGAGTTGTTACAGCATAGTATTAGGTAATATTATGATAATTTTATAATTTTACATTATTATGTTTGAATGTCTCTTGTAATAACTATGTCTAAAGAGCTGTTATTTACTTGCAAACATAATTAATTATTTATCTCAAAATTCATAAGAATAGGCATATTTTTAACGTATCTAATATACTCATAAAATTATTTAGGGTCTTCTAGTGGCGTAACATTAGGAGGGCTTGACGAGCAAAATGCCACACACCCTCGGCTTCAAGAGGCTCCAAAGTTTTAAGTGTACTATATAAATAAACTACTTTATTTATGAACAAAATTGCACTTATAATACGTCAAAATAATTTATGAGCATGTTGTTATTACTAAATTATACTTAATAAAATCACTTATATAAACTACAGTAATTTTAAATTAGGAATGTAATTAATAAAGCAACATAAGGTAATCCAAATTAGCAAGTTCAGGATGGCAGATAATGGGACATAAAAAGATAACGCGTTGTAACCATGATAGGTGAGGACTATATTAGCCCTATATTAGCATATATGAGCCCTAGCCTAGCTAACCTAAGCCTTTCATTAGCTACCTAAGTGACGACTACCCGAAATAGATAAAACTGCTTAGTTTTTTGTCGTCAATTGTCCATTACATTATTTTTATTTAGTCATTTGTATACAAAGTCACATTAATTACATAAGCATTTGCACGCACACCACTAATGAAAAAAAGGTCGCCCGAAAAAGCTATAGAGGTACAGACAGACATTTCATGTTAGAAAAGACCCCATTTTATTAACTTCCTATAAAGCTTTAATGTCCTGTTACGTCACTAGGCTATTTGATGATAATTACCAGTGACATGGTAATTTTGTTTTAAAAGATAGAAACAGGCAAGAAAGACGGGAAAATGTTAATTACATAAACTCTAAACATAAAATATTTCAATGTTTTTACAGGTTTAAGAGAAATCATGCACCGGCAAACCCATTGAATAAAATCCTTGTTGCTGTGAAAGAATATGGGATCTTATTTCAAGCACCCATGGAAATTTTAAATCAGTGCGGAATCAACAAGAAGAATCAAGAGACATTTCAGTTTTGGGTTGTCGGGTATGTAGTGGAAGTATATATATTTCGTGTAGTCTTTTTGGCTATAAAAAAACATTTTTTTTATTTAATAGAAACAAATATTTTTGTGTGAAAAAAAAAATTAATATTCAAAATTTTTTTTACCTTCCACATTTTAAAACAGTAGTTTTTTTTTAATTATTGTTTTTTTGTTACAGACGCGTGTTTAGTGAACCAGAACCAAGAGAGTTGTATATATGCTATCATGAATCGATTCCACAAGATCTCACTGAAGTGGCATATCTTCTTTCGTATTTAGAATAAATCAATTTTTCAGCATGAAGTATAAAAGTGTTTTGCAATGAATACATAGTATAAACGATACTGTTTTTATATCCGTCCATATTTTGTGATAATTAAAAGTTATGTTATTATAATTATGATTATTTGTTCTGACCCTGACAATGGAAACTAAAAGATCCTATGTCCCAAAAAGGTGAAATATATGTATAACTGCTCACGTTTGCGTCCTGGGAGAATGTCACTACGTAAGCAACGCAAGTTTAGTTAGATGCCGTTAATTTTACCCTAATAATAATATATGGATATAGATTAGAACTGTCATATATGGACTAATATGCGGACCTGTAAAATATGAGTGTATAAGTTCCAACATTAACTCTTAGAAGAATTAGGTAAAGTGTTTTACAAAATGAGAAAAAAATTGTTTAAACCCAGTACTACACGGACTGTACGGACTGATACTGGACTGGACGGAAAAGTATAGCAAACAGAATAGATATAGTTATATATTTGCTAATTATATGACTACAGAAAAAAAACTATAATTTAAATTGCCGCCAAAATAAACGGATATGGGTAAAAAAAGGAAAGAGTCAGTAGCATTATTTGAAGCTAATATTTTTATATGATTAATAAAAACTGATAGCCGTGAATTTATGTTTCAATTAAACCGTAATATTTTTAAGTATTTTTAATGAAATTTTATGAAGTTACATTGCTGTTAAAATAATAAGTAATGAAACATCAGCAACCATAGAGAAATATTTCCTTCATTCTTACCAACTGAATATCCGTTCAAACATTTATGCGATTTCATTCATAATCCAAGAGCAATAAAGGCTATAGTACCGTGCATAAAAGAAATTGACATTATATTGACAATAGTACAATAAAAATACTACAAGATGTTTCCGTTATCCGCCGCGTCGTGGGATTTGTGATGTGATGTGTTGATCTGGGAGATTTTCTTTTCTTATGGATAACAGGGAACAGTGATTTGATTTGTTTTGTATTCTACGTTTTCGCTTTGTATCGTGTGTAATTTGTATTGAACAATGATAACGAAAATGCAACCGCAAGCGAACGTAGCTGTGCCACAATCTGTCACGACGCAACCCCAGCCTCAGCAAATTGTCGGAGTTCCTGCAAATGCAGTGATTTTAAAAATGTCTGATATACAACAGATTTCAACAGTGGGTATGTGTCCATGAATGTTTTTATTTTATTAAGACATAAATCCACATTTTAGCCTGTAAAATTGTGATTTTTCCAAATTTGGTATTAGGTATATTTCGCTATGTAAACTTGGTACACCCGTGTTATTTAATTCTACAAGATTGTTGCGGTGAAGCGTATATTGAAATGGAATGATTTTAAAGTTGTCATATGTATGGATTGAACGAATTTTACATTTTAAAACATTTTAGGTTATGTTGTAGGAAAAATTTACTTATGGTATTTTCCTATGCCATGCCATTATTACTAATGTTTATGAAAAAAAGGATAAGGTAAACTTATTGTGTAAGGATGTCTTCATTTACTATTCGATTATTTGAGAATTATTTTAGTTTATTCTCAGAGTAAATATTTTGTAAACATTTTTTTATGGATTATTTTAATATAATAAATCATCAGCTATCGACATGGCGCTATTCTGCCTTTAACAATTGTGTTATTATATATTGTATTATTATTATATGTTAATATTGCAAATTGTTGCAATAATAGTAAAAAATGGGATTAAATAAAACAGCTTTATTTTATATAATGACTAGCTTTTGCCCGCGGCTCCGCCCGCGTTATAAAGTTTTCCGTTATAAAAGTAGTAGTTTCCCGGGAGCCTATGTTCTTCCCAGGGTCTCAAACTGTTCCATACCAAATTTCATCTTAATACGTTGGGTAGTTTTTGAGTTTAACACGTTCAGGCAACATTTTTTTTTACAAAAAATAGGGGTTGGTGATAGAAGGGTATAAATTTAGGGTTGAATGTATTTTTTAATGCGACATAATAAAAAAAATAAAAATTTGTATAGAATTATAAAAAAAATGTTAAGGGTGGACAACCCTTAACACTTAGGGGTATGAAAAATAGATGTTAGCCGATTCTCAGACCTACTGAATATGCATGCAAAATTTGGTTAAAATCGGTAAAGCCGTTTCGGAGGAGTACGGAGACAAACATTGTGACACGAGAATTTTATATATTAGATAATGAAAAATTAGAATCATACAAATTCGTATTTGTAAACCTATAAAAACATAATTCTATAGATATAATGGTGTAGTAACATTATAGATTTCTTGTAATTCTAATAAAATTATAAGTTAATTTTGGTACCCCATATTTAAATAAAGAAAAACATTGTTGCAAAAACCTTACTTAATAATGCTTCCTATAAGTTTGTAACATCCAATACAATAGTGATTACACTTAAAACCTTACAAACAGGCCGGCATTATTGCATCAACTGGTAAAGGATAATGATCTTTCATCAGTCTATCTGGACTACTCCACTTACCATCAAGAGCAGAATGGTTGCTATGTATGCTTTAGTCTCATACCAGTCTAGTTTATAGTATTCCTTTCAACAATTTTTGTAAATCATCATATTGGTGCAGGTCTTCTAGAACTGGCCCATCGGGAGTACCAGGCTGGCGATTACGAGAGCGCCGAGTTGCACTGCATGCAGTTGTGGAGGCAGGACGGCACCAACACTGGCGTGCTGCTCCTCCTGTCCTCCATACACTTCCAGTGCAGAAGGCTGGATAAATCAGCACACTTCTCAACTCTTGCTATCAAACAAAACCCTTTGCTGGCCGAGGCTTACAGGTGAGATGAGGATATTCATTCATAATTTTTTGTTTATCGGCTTATGATATAAGATTATAAGATGTGGTCTCGGTGTGGTATGCTTTTTTATCCATTCATCATAATTTAAGAAGTGAGTGGAGGTGTAACTAGTGCAATCACACAGCACTAGTCTTTTATTCATCCCACAATATGATAGGTCAACTATTAAATACAATATTATCTGTATAGTAATTTTTAGTTGCAAAGTTTGCATACATGTGCTGTGAAAAATATATTATATTTCTTGCTTATGGTTCATTAAAAATGCTTAGTGACCAATAACCGTGACATCTAGAAAACAATAATAATAAAAATACTATAACAAAATTCTTTTCAAATTGTTATTTCCACTCGAAAACAAATTAACTAGTATTACCACATCACCTAGTAGTACAAAAACAAGTTTTCTTATTCATTCTGATTCCAATTAGCACAAATGTATATCATAAACAAGTGGCTGACACTTGTTTATGATATATATTTGAAGTATTTAAAACATTAAAATGAAGTATTTAAAACACTTATTTATTATACATTCACACCTGCAATTAGAGGTAAGACAATTAATGAACCTATGCTTTGCTGAGATTAGTGGCGGGCTTAGGAGTGGAGAGGCGGTGGCGGGGAATGGTGAACGGGCCTTCCTTTCGGAGCTTCGTGATTTATAAGGGGCCTCGCTTCATGCCTTCCGAGGATTTTATTATGAAATTGCGGTCGTTTTTTTTGTCCAGTTCAGAGCCTTGCTATATATAGTTAAGACTGCCTGCTGAAGATTATATCTATCATGAGACGGCAATCCTTTAAAATTTTTGCCACACTTGGTGTAAGTCCGATCACAGGAGGTTTATTTTTTTTTATTTTGCTTTAATTCAATTAGAAATACACAATTTATTTTTGCACAACTTGGAACTCGAATGTAGATAAATGAGTCCTGGTTTACAAGCTAGGCGCATTTTGCATTGTTTAGGAGAATGAAGTATGTAAGTCATTGATTTGTAATAAAATGATTATATAACATTTTTTTTTTATCGATTGTAGTTATAATATACGACGCACATCGTTAATTTAAAAAAAATATATTGACGTTTTTGCACTGACCTATAGATGCAGAAACTATGATTGGTTGATTCATTTTTAATGAAACTCTACTTGAACTTTTGTAAATCAATAACGCCGCAGTAATTATATCTTTTTCACATTGTATATGACCGTGTGGGGATGCTTGTATCGTTTGTCGGTCGGCGCCTTCTTTGATCTTTGCATAACATCAGGTGCAGTGAAGCGCCTTTGCCGTAATACGAAAAAATTATGTTTTTATTACCATCCTAATACCTTATGGCGTGTTTATATATGTTCTTAAAAACCTCTACGTATTCCTGATTTTTTTTAATTCAATTTAATATAGTTCTAGTGCAAACTTCCTTTACTAACCTACCTTACGTGATGTTATTCACTTTTGTTTATAAATCGTTTCAATGTCGAATAGCGGATTCATCAGATACCTTTTGATAAGATACAACATGATTTTAATGAAAAATAAATATTTATACATAAAACTCTGCTTACATTTTGAGATTACAATTTTATGGTTTCGTTTGTAGATAAAATTCGGCGCACCATTAGCGATCAACTGATACGTAATTAAAAATGATTATTTAATGATTGCATTTTTTTCACTCAAAAACTAACATTTACATTACTGGTAGAACCTGGCAGGAATCAAACTAATGGGAAAATCGCATTGTCTAATTTAAGAATGCTCTCATTGAGAGCTTGTGAGTCAAAATTAATTTTATTTTGTAACTGTAAGGAATTTCAGGTCCAAACAATTGACTCATAATCCTATCAAATTTAAGTGTAGTATGCTTGATAGTAGAGAATCAGTTTGTTATTGGACAATGACCATCATTCTCGCGGTATGGTTACTCATTCCCACGTGTCCATATCTATTGGAGATCAATCAGTATTTCATATACATGGTGTTAAATTTGTCGATATAAGGAATCCTTAGTTTTTTTTGCTTCTAGAGCCATCGATTAAGGGTGTGCGTTTATCTATCGGTCAGTGTTTGAATTTTATTCAATAGACAGAGGTCTTCTCGAGCGGCTAATTTATAGTTAGGACTTCTGTATCTATACTCCATCTATACTAATATAGAAAGATGAAGGGCTTGCTTATTTGTTTGTACGCGCTAATCTCAGGAACAACAAAACAGATTTTGAATTTTTTTTCACTAATCGGAAGCTACATTACTCCAGAGTGCTATAAGCACTTATCCCGGATTTTTTTTTATCACGCAGGTGGGGCCTCTGGCTAAAGCTTGTAATCTTATATTTGTAGATGACTCTTCAATGTCCCACTGAAATGCGATACATAGCACTCGCATATTAGTACTACACGCATGCATTATCTGAACCTAATCAATAACAAAAATGAAACGTATTGTTTACCAAAATTGACTGAATACAACATCGACTCAAGAGTAAAGTTCTTTTTAGTTCATTCTTCATAGTTCGTCGACTGTAGTAACTGCAAACATGATCTTCCATAAGCATGACGACTTGCTCCACCTTTTTCCACTATTTTTTTATACTGCTCACTGTTCTACATCGTTAACAATTGTTCTAATGTATCCATATTCATCAGTTTAACAAACGTCTGTGCAAAAACAATGATAAACTCAGTCATGGACAAAGCTTTATGGTTTCATATCAATAACTGTTAAACTAAGCGGCGGATTAGATAAGCGCTTGTTTATGAATCATCTTGAATAACTTAATTGATCATATGTTGCTAGTTGCAAGTGTGTATGGAATTTTTTTTTACGAGTGACATTTTTTTATACGCCCACGGTAAAGTGACTTCCACAGCACCTGATGGTAAGTGGAGTGTATTCCAATAGAATGTCGACTGACGAGAGATGATTACCCCTCGACAGTCGACACAATTATGCCGGCCTGTTAGAACCGGATATGCATAGGCTGATTCCGCAACGTGACACACTTACGTCGGTCACTATGGCGGGTTTTAACACCTTGTGGACGGTGATCGCCATCCGGGCGGATATAACATACATCCTATCACCAGTAAAATACAGAAAATACAGACATAATCACCCTTCGCTTATACAAAGATTAGGGTCGGGCGACCTCTTACAGAAAAACTTGTTTCCAAGGCCCGCACCCTCAGTGCAATATTAGGGGAACATAGCGAGCTTCGGTCTATGCAAGTAGGAGTATCTGACGTGGCCTTGTAGCATGTCATTTGAATCATTATGGAATTGATAAAGTTTATATATTAGGTAATATATATTTATATAACGATTATAATAGTTCGGGCATGGAGATAGTGTCGTGGTGTCATTGAATTTCATAATTCAACCTTGAACTCGGCGAGCAAAATAAATCTTTAGTAATTTGTGATAAACATGTTTAAGACCTTGAACATTTTGATATGACAATAGCTGTTTTAGTTACAATTCCTATTTTAAATTTACAATTTAGATCATACCTTTTACACGTTGAGATCTTACACGAGTAATTCCTACTCTAAGCAATTAGTGATTAAGTATATGTAGCATGCATTTTTAAAACTCTTGTTTTAATAATTGCATTTTAGTAGTTATGACTGAATGACAAGCAATAATATTCTACACGATTATATGCAAAATTTTAACAAAAGATGATACAAGGTGTAAAAATACGCAACTGGATTCCATTATACGTGTTGTTATTGTTCTAAGTTCTGTTGACAATGACGAGGCTTGTAATGACGTCATAAAACGTGTTGCCTTTCAGTTATGAGGCAATAGAATAATATCAATTTCTTGCATAATTTGTAATGATCATGGTGTTGGCACGTGTTTTAAGTCTGTGGTTTGCAGTCATCAATCGGTATGTACAGCTCATCTTGGATTATATAATGCCATATTGAAAGGTGGATTTACCGCAGGAATACCGCATATATTGTTGGAATACCTAGGATTATTTGAACTGTGAGTTGTGACTGTGGGTTGCAACTTTTGACCACACTTTCTTTGTATTAGATCTAAAACTGATCACAATCTTTTCATATTTAAGATATTTGTTACTGGTTAATCCAATATTAACATTATAGGTATATAAAGTACACATATTCCATATTGCTTTGACCAAAAGGCGTGACTATTTTGACAAATACACTAAATGTACCGACGGCACAGTAAAATATTAAGCAGTCAGCGTAGAATTTTTGAGTTCATGTCCGGCTTTACTGGACTTTATTTTCGTCAAGCCGGTATGTATTTTTGTAATTAAGACTAAGACGCTGTCCTCGACGAAATATTTTGGCAACAGATGCAGACGGCCAAAAATTAGGTCTCACTAGTATGCAACACAAGTTAATATTTAAAGTTTTGTATAAAGTTTTTAGTTATAAATATTTGTTGGTATGTTTTGGACATAACTATAAAACAGCGACATTAACATTGGTCTGGTTTTTTCTATGAATATTATATAAAACACATTAAACATCACGCCATCAGCAAAATAAATATAAAATCGTGTTGTTAATTGCCTATGATCGACGGTGTTATAATCGTTTTAAAATAATATCGCGCAGTAGGCGTTTGATTGACAGTCACCTTGAAGTGTTTCCTGGTCGATCTTCTATTTTAGTATACACATTACATGAGACATTGTTACAGCGAATATATAATTTGAGATTAATTATGTTGTTACTAATTTGTCATCTATACATGCATAAATTGATACACATGGACTTTTGTCATAATAGGCTTATATAATTGAGAACAATGTGACAATTTTTGCTTAGCAATGTGACAATTGGGTTTATTAGTCAATTGTACCTCAGACATGCAGTTTCGAAAAGGGCATATCTCATAAATTTATAATATCTAGAAATGTATATATAGTAATAAATAACAACAAAACTTCTCTAATTTTTGATTACCAATCGTATCCAAATTGTAACCCAACGATATATGTATTTTTTTACACTACTTTAGAAAAAATAAGATTTTTCCATTTCCTGAACATTGAACATTTTCAAACATTTGCCATTTTCGAAATTGCATATTCAGTTATGTTGAAACTTAAAACAGCCGTAATTATGTTGACTGACCATTTATCTCTTGTCTGTGCAGTACACGTTCCTAAGCCTGTATTAAAAAAAAAATCCATATTCATAATAATTAAATCTATAATTTTTCCCTATAGCAACCTGGGTAACGTGTACAAAGAGCGCGGACAGCTGCAAGAGGCGCTCGAGAACTACCGCCACGCGGTGCGACTGAAGCCGGACTTCATCGATGGCTACATCAACCTGGCCGCGGCGCTCGTCGCGGCCGGCGACATGGAGCAGGCCGTGCAGGCGTACGTCACAGCGTTACAGTACAATCCTGTGAGTATTCGATGCTATTAGACTAGTGTCCAGTAGCAATATATATATACATTTACATACTTTTTTATATATACATAACCTCGCGAATGAGATACTGGAATCCCCCGGCTTACCTACTGCAGGGTCCTGGAGGAAAGTTGGGAAGGGATAGCTGGGAAGGAAGTGTGGGGGGAAGATAAGGAAACTTCTTAGGATGGGAGAAGGCTAAGAACAGTTCGCGAGCCCTTATAGACCTCAATGTGAATTGGCAACCATGAGGTATACATACTTAACTGTATGCCTAGGGTCGCGACAAATGCCCCCCGTGCATGGGCGTGCATTCGGTGTGGAGACCGAGCGCACAAGAATTGCCTCGGTTGGGGCGTAGAAATATATTGCGCAAGAACTTCCAGGTGCGCTTATACTAACGGCTATCCATACTTATATATGCAAAAGTAACATTGTCTGTCTTTCACGGAAAATCCTGTGAACAGATTCTCTTGAAGTTGAGTGTGGAGTTAACTTATTCCATAATGAACATGGAACTGGACATAGACTATTTTTATTCCGAAAAGTACATAGCGGGATTTTTAACAAATGAGAAGTTCTTCACTCGAGCGGAGCTGCGGTAAAAGATAGTGTTTGAATAAATCTATACACATGCGAGTAGCCGCAAGCATCAAAATTTGCAAGTCGGCTTGTTGTTATTGTTCACATGGTACACATCACTTGCGGAAGTCACTTTCTGCAGGTTTCTTGCTACATTGAGGTTCGCTTTGCAACCTGGTGTAAAGGATGTTAAAAGACCGTTGGAAGGTAGTCAGTATTAGCCTTTACCCAGGATGTCGAGCAAGACTTTTGCTGATTCGCTTAGTAGGGTAACTAAAAGCTTGAGGCCTAATAAGTGGCCTACATCACTTCTCAAACACCGGCAATACATCTGGCAGACTCGGAACTGAGTCTTCATGAGTGTTCCTAATAACTAATTATCACGTGATGAACATTAAACTGAACTTCCTCCTAATATAAAATTCGATGTAAATATATTTTTCAATAATGGCCTTCTAGAAATATTATTTACATCATTATGGCCACCCATAATGAGTTGTTATTCAATTGCAGCCAGTAGGTATATAAATGTTATCACCTCTTATCAATTGGTAAAAAATGACGATTGTTTTTTATTTAACGTTGAACGTCTAGCCACAGTTAACTGTACAGTGACATAAAGAAATTAATGAATAATTCATATTGAATAAACAGATTTCGTAACGTTTGAACTAAATAATTCTGGGGCCTCATTCTCTATCCCGCACGTTACTTTAACAGTGCGTAACAAGCACGTAACACAACACATAATTTTTAGGACTATAGAAATTTGGCTTACAGAATACCATTTCACGCACATTTCTCGAAGATAACATGACACGGCCGCGTTACGCGTTTACACTACCATACAGAATAAGGGCCCTGTTTCAATAAGAAACAACGTCTATTGTAATTTGGTACAAGGGAATTACAAGAAAATCATTGAATTTTAACACTTATTGCTCACTTGCGACAGAGATGTTTTTGCTTTGGTAATTAGCTTTACAGTCTATACAGTATACTCATGGAACTATATTAAGTTCAAATAAAATGCAAGTACGTAATCTAAGCTTGCTTTGTATTTTCAGGTTTTAAGTTATAGTGAAAATAAGAATTTGGCACGGTGTCCCCAATGTCATAGATCGGGTAGACTTAGGCCCTGATTAATAATCTTGTTGAACTGTAGCAAACAGATAAGCAATTCGAAAGGTCTATGAACTTTCAATTAGTCACAAAGGAACTCAATAAAAATATCATTAGAATGTACGTACGTCCGCTACGCGCTCTAGTTTCGTCACGGCCGCTCCGCGGTTAGGATATCGAGTAGGAAATCGCAGCGGAAGGTTCCAATAAAGGTTACACACTATAAACGAGTGATATGGTTGAATCCAGTTCGCATTGAAGATGTTAAAAGAAAATTTTTATGTACAGTCAGCCTTGAAGGGAGGAGGGTCTGTGTCCTAGGCTAAAAAAAATATCTTCCGTTTAATCCCAAATTTGATAACGTTGTTTTAAATAAATAGTAGTAGGCTATCTCAACATCCTGTGTGTGCGCGCCATGCAGTTCTGGGGTTGGCACGGTACATCCGGCCCTTTCTTTCTGTACACGTCTATGCAGTCAAATCTATGTATATGCGAATAAAGGTCAAATGTATTTATAGTCTGATCAGAAATAATAAAATTTGATTTGGATGCATCCCTTCGCTTGTTCGTTTTAAAGTTACAAATATCAGGACAAGAAATTGGTTTTATATTTAACTATAGCACGGCGAGGTTTTATATTTTCCCGGTCGGGCTATAATTCATTGTCGTCCTGTCAACGTATATATTTGGCGGTTACCGCGACTCTCTTATATTCAAAACAATATAACAAAGTGTAAATGTGTTTTAGTCGAGACAATTTGAGTTGTCTCACAAAATAGCGCCGCATTTGAATAATGCTTTTTATTATGTATGCATGGTGGTATTCCGTAGCCATTGACATTTGGTCAATAAATAAAACTACTACATCGGGAACAATCTAGAATGTTACACGATAGTAGCCTTGTTGACAACATTTGTTGGTAATATGAATCCTCCGCTGATTATTTAAGGTAGAAATATACAGTATAGCTTTTGCCCGCGGCTCCGCCCGCGTTATAAAGTTTTTCGGGCTAAAGTTTTCCGTTATAAAAGTCACGCTATATATTTTCCCGGGTGCCTATGTTCTTCCCAGGGTCTCAAACTGTCTCCATACCAAATTTTATCCTAATACGTTGGGTAGTTTTTGAGTTTAACACGTTCGGGCAGACCGATGCAGCGGGGGACTTTGTTTTATTATATATTTTTGTAGAACTATTTAAGAGGAACAATCCCGTCATACATTATTGTTGCATAACTTTAACCGTTTACGCAGCGCACGCAACAGAAGCTCTCAAAACTAATAAATTGTCCCCGTTTTTGCATTATGTTTCATTACTGCTCCGCTCCTATTGGTCATAGCGTGACGATATATAACCTATAGCACTCCAGGAACAAAGGGCTATCCAACACAAAAATATTTTTTCAGTTCGAACCGGTAGTTCCTGAGATTAGCCATTACTGCTCTGCTCCTATTGGGTATAGCGTGATGATATATAGCCTATAGCACTTCACGAACAAAGGGCTATCCAATACAAAATGATTTTTTAGTTCGAACCGGTAGTTCCTGAGATTAACCATTACTGCTCTGCTCCTATTGGGTATAGCGTGATGATATATAGCCTATAGCACTCCACGAACAAAAGGCTATCCAACGCAAAAATAATTTTTCAGTTTGGACCGGTAGTTCCTGAGATTAGCCATTACTGCTCCGCTCCTATTGGGTATAGCGTGATGATATATAGCCTATAGCACTTCACGAACAAAGGGCTATCCAATACAAAATGATTTTTTAGTTCGAACCGGTAGTTCCTGAGATTAGCCATTACTGCTCTGCTCCTATTGGGTATAGCGTGATGATATATAGCCTATAGCACTCCACGAACAAAAGGCTATCCAACGCAAAAAGAATTTTTCAGTTTGGACCGGTAGTTCCTGAGATTAGCCATTACTGCTTCGCTCCTATTGGGTATAGCGTGATGATATATAGCCTATAGCACTCCACGAACAAAGGGCTATCCAACGCAAAAAGAATTTTTCAGTTCGGACCGGTAGTTCCTGAGATAAGCATTACTGCTCCGCTCCTATCGGGTATAGCGTGATGATATATAGCCTATAGCACTCCACGAACATAGGGCTATCCAACGCAAAAAGAATTTTTCAGTTTGGACCGGTAGTTCCTGAGATTAGCGCGTTCAAACAAACAAACAAACAAACAAACAAACAAACAAACAAACAAACAAACAAACAAACTCTTCAGCTTTATATAATAGTATAGATTAAATTATGATTTTTGATCCAAATTGGCATTTTGTAGATAGGATTTTTATTGTATTTGGGATTGCAATTACTTTTGTTGGCTTTCTCTTTTATTGTTTTAGCATGTTTTAAAAAATAACTTTAACTAATAGGACTGTAACATATTGTTATGTAAAAACAAGACATATATAAGTGGGACAAGATGCAGTCCTTCCGGTTGCAATAGCCCGTCTCTTATGGTTTGCCAAAGGAAGGTCACGGGTTTCAGTCTACTCGTCACGCTAGCATAATAAATTGGACAGCAATACCTACATATCCTCTTCAGCGGGTGTAATCATAAAGCGATTTACCTTTTAAAACGTGTTATGAGCATATACTAAATATGATGCATTTGAATGTGTTTTTAATAAACTAAGCACATCATCTTTGTTTATCAATAACACCCATAAATCCATAGGGTATTAGACTCGGACAGCTCGTCCTGAAAGCCATAATACATTTCCACAGCAATGTGTATCGTACAGCGGGATATACTTATAACATTAAATTATGCAACAAGAACAGAGCAATGCAAATCTATGTTTGCCTCGGGCTAATCCCTGGTTAACCTGGCTTCGTTACTAACAAACCAGATCGAGGCATTAAGGTTAGAATTCAATAATATATTTAATATTTTAACATCATTTTAATGGGAGCGAATCCCGGGTCGGGAAGAGTGATATTTGAGTTTTTCTGCTCATCAGTCCGGAGTCTGGAATTTGTGCCTGATATGGCGATAGGCCTCTATCTCATCATGGGACGGAACACACTTGGCGAAAAGTGGACACTGGTTGCGCATAGGTATGCCCCTTCGAGGATAAATGCTCGATGTGTGTTTAAATATGCCAGCAGTAGCGTAGGCTCTATATAACCCGATTCGTGTCAGCTTCCGTTTCATAATTTAAAAAAAAAACATGTAAAATCTAATTATCATACGAAAGATTTGCAGACGAAATTTATACACATACGTAGTGTATATTAGTATTTATATGTTGTGTCAGGTTCCGTTTCGGAAAATTTCACCCTACGCCACTGATAGCCAGATATGCTATTAATAAAAAAGTAAATATTGAATCATTTGAATGCAAACTTTGACGAATATAGATCGCGAAATGTTAAAACCACTGCATTTTATCAGTTGCATGCTCGCTCAATTCGCACACGTGCTATTTGTCAGGAATTAGTTTTGTACGCCATACAAGATTAGACTGGTATATTGTCTAGATACAGCTCAGTGAATATTCAAAAGCAGAGACAAGACTGTTGGTTGTTTACTAAATATTTTTAGTTTCGAAAGGAATTTATAATGCGCCGTTGGTTTATTTTGATGAAGCGATCAACAGAAGTGGGCTGGTATTAGCAATTTAAAAGCGGCTAATGGGTTAACGTTGCGGATATTCGCTCTATATTTACTGTTTAATGAATATGATAATTTGTTATCAAGATACTTGGAATAGAGCCTATTCTTGAATCCACGTGGATTAAAACTTGAAACATAACTCCTTTCAACTATAATTATTGATATTGCCTACGAAGGCAAGTTTTATGAATATATTTGTTTTGTTTATATAGTGAGTTGGTTTGTTATTTTGAGTATTTTAAACTACTGAACAGATTTCCTTACGCCGTACTAAGATTTCCCCTGAACCGAAATTGAAGTATAGCTTCACAGTTCAGAGGGACTTCATTGCATTGCTTGCGTTAAATAAGTAAGTGCATGTAAACTTAGTTCTTTCGGCACCATCGCATACATAAATTATGTACAGTCAGCCAAAGCTGAACAAATTCAAAACTTTATAAAGCTTCTCGACCGTTTCTATATCTCTCCGGTTCCAACAGGCCGACATAATTGTGTTCATTGCCGAGGGGTAATCATTTCTCGTCAGTCGTTATTATATTTTTTATTTGTGTAAAATAAAGTAAACCATCTGAAACTTATTTAGTCCATTGAGAAGTTACATTTGGGGTTGCGTTTTTTAGAGCACGCAATTTTATTCTTTTGAAGTGTAGGGGGGGGGGTCAGTGTAAAGCTAAAACCAAGTTTGTGTGGTCGCCACCTTTGTCCCACGGCCGCCATCTTGAAAATAGGGGTGAAATGGTTTTTACGATGTATCATAATTTCTTCACATTTTCGCTTATAACTTTTTTATTTATAGTTCTACGACAAAAAGTTACTGGACCAAAGTTGTAGAGAATTTAATTTGCAACAAAAAATGTCTATAATTTTTTTTTGTCATATAAATAGTTTAAGAGTTATATCGTAAAAACCATTTCAACCCCTATTTCCAAGATAGCGGCCGTGGGACAAGGGTGGCGACCCCACAAACTTGGTTTTAGCTTTACACTGACCCCCCCTACACTTCAAAAAAATAAAATTGCGTCCTCTAAAAAACGCAAGGTAAAGCCGAAAAAATGTAACATTTCAATTGACTAATTGTAGTAAAGGCAAAACGATTGTTGATACGCAAAACAAAAGTTTAAAAGAGTTTTGAAATTTCGCATTTGTGGAGCGACTTTTGTGTCTGACTGTACAATATTTACCCTTATTTCGTTCCTAGTCCTATTGTAGCATAAAGTCTTTCCTTCAAACAACTTTTGGGAATCCAAACGTAACAGTTTGACAACTTTTCTTTATTTGAACATTTGATATTGTACAAAGAATAAGGTTTCTTATTGTTGTATGCAACTATAATGGAGCTTGTTCCATTTGAAGTTTGCATTTGTTTATTTCTACGTCAAGATTATGAAACATAGCATCATACGGCGCGATATAAGGAGACTGTGGAGGAAATCTTAGATATTTAGCTTCAATATAATACTAGCACTAAGAATAAAACAACTAACAATTTATTAGTACTTACTCTACTGAAAATTACTGACTATATTAGCCTCTTTACTAATGCTACAGACATAGACAAATAATAGAAGTTGAAAATTTTTGAGACAGCGTGCCTAAAAATATGTGGCTGCCGCCATTTTAAATAAATCAGATTCTTTTTTGACATGCTTACAAATGAATTATTTATATTGGTTCTACTCGGATTCGGATTGAAGACTTGAAATTAGGATCGTTTATTGAAATTACCTAGTGAATGCAGACTTTGTTCCATCTATGATAGGTTTATTTCACTATGGCATCCAATTGTTTTTATTCCCGTTCTAGTTTCCCGTCTTCTAACGTGTGTTGTATGTGTAGAATCAATGTTTCATGATGTTTAAGCTATGAGTCGCGTGGGCGGTGCCGCATTTCGCCCACGCGTTACGCCGCTTTTGAAAGCAAGTTTAGTCATTGAGCTGTATTATTCTCGGAATAGTGTATTCAGTAGCATAGAAGGGTGAAATTTGCGGAAAGGGAATCGGACACAACATAGTTACTAATATGAATGCAGTCTGCAAATCGTACTAATGATAATGAGATTTTACATAAATTCTACGTAAAGGAAAGCCAGCAGGAATCGGCTTATAAAGACCCTTTGTCACTGATATGTATTTCATCGAATTCCTCTTCCTCCTTGCGTCGATGTCCTCAATGCTGAGGGTTGTGACTCCGTACACGGATCACTTTATTCCTATATTGCGCCAATGGTGCTGGTTTTCTGCAACGTGGATTGCTTCGTACATATTGCTGTCGAGAACGGAGCGGACTTGGTCGGACCAGCGCCTCGGATTTCGCCCTCGAGACCTTTTACCCTGGACTTTGCCGGTAATAACGATCTTCTCAAGATTGTCACCACTCTTCGGGCAATATGGCGGAAATATTCAAGGACTCGTTTCAGGCAGATGGTCGAAAGCCTAGTTGAGATCCTTAGCTCCTATTGACACGTTAGTACGTTTGGCTATCCAGGAGATGCGCAACATTCTTCTCCAGCACGTGGTCACATCAAATTAACCTTTACTAAAATTTCTATTTTCTATAAGGCGTTGCGGTCATTTAACCTGTAACTGTATTATATATATTACCCTGTTCATGTATCCGCGGTATTAACTTCCTCTACGCTTTCTCTTCCCTGTGGTCAGAAAATTAATACTGTTTAGTAAGATGTTTGGTGGGTTTAGACTACCGTCAGTTATATCGCGTAACATCACAAATACTTAGATATCGTCAATATAATGTAATACCGCCTAATTAGCAATTGATATAGTATCACACACATCATGAAGGACATTATAGTCAGCATAATTACTGGGCATTATGAGACCATCTTATACCTCAGGGTGACGAACGCAGTGGAGTGCCACGCTGTTCTTTGTAATTAAAAGTTCTGTATGGTATTGCTACGGTTTATGAGCGGTCATATCGCTTACAACCAGGCGAGCTGAATGCTGGTCTCATCATCCAGACGTAAGAAAAAATACTAAATTTTGATTGATAATCTTAAACTTGTTTATATGCGGTTTATACCTACTTATGCTAGTTACGTGATATTGCCCTATCCCCTACTAAAATAATGTTACTTTACGGAGATGTTTGTTAAAGCGTAAAACATAAAAAACTGACCGAAATTTGATGAAATTTGGCACATAGACATTGGTCTATCACTAAATATCCCCTGCACGGAAATAAAATAGTTTCGGGTAGCCGCGCGTACTCTAGTATTCTATAACAAAATCGATCGTTGTAACGTGCATTGTGTATGGACACTACAGTATAAGTAATTGACAACAGATCGGAGATCAAGGTTGCGTAACGTGCACTGTATCCAAACAATATCTCATTGCGAGATTCGTTCCGCGTCTTCCGTAATTGACCGTGACGGTTTGTGCTAGTCCACATCATTTTTTTTTCCTTTATGGTTATGGTTACGTTTTCAGTTTTGTTTCTAGACTAGTGATTGCAGTCACTGATACTAATATTTTTCTTTTAGGCACTTATGTAATAAAGCCTGTTGAGAAATGGGTTTTTCGTTTACTAATCCTCTGCCACAAAACAAAAGTATATATGTTTTGTGTTTCGGTTCTAATAAAACTATTTATTTAACTACACATAAAAACAACAACAATTTTAAAAAAGCACATAGTTAACGAATTGGTCAATATATTAATGTTCTAGTTTTGAGTATAAATTAGGTTAATATCTGACTTGAGAGGCAGACGTACATAAAGATTGTATCGTGATAAAGGTGCTATTAGAATTATTTATGTTCTCCTGATATCAATTCGCTGTTCAGATAATATTAGACAGTGGCGAGTCTGAATTTCTGAAGAAGTTTTTCCGGCGATACATTCGCGATATGATGAATAGTCCATTGAAATGTTACATTTTTTAGGCCTTACCTTGCGTTTTTTAGAGGACGCAATTTTATTTTTTTGAAGTGTAGGGGGGGTCAGTCTAAAGCTAAAACCAAGTTTGTGGGGTCGCCACCCTTGTCCCACGGCCGCCATCTTGAAAATAGGGGTTGAAATGGTTTTTACGATGTATCTCTTAAACTATTTATCTCACAAAATAAATGTATGAACATTTTTTGTTGCAAATTAAATTCTCTACAACTTTGGTCTAGTAACTTTTGACGTAGAACTATAAATAAAAAAGTTATAAGCGAAAATGTTAAAAATTCAATGTTAAGCAATGTCCATTGCAACGTCATCAGAACGTGTGTTTATAAGGTTCATAATACTTTTTTGTACTCTCATTAATACCCAAATACCCAAGGGACCATTAGGGAACAAAAGAACATCTGCCTGCTATCATTATTATTATTTCTAACCTCTCTTTTGTAAGAATAGCTGATAATATTGTGTTGAAGTTGTCGTTCAACTTATATCTTTTAGTTGTGCTACATATTTCTGTACGTGCGGATGTATTTTATTCTGTTTTTAATTGTGAAGACGATTTCGAATGATTTTAGACACGATTTTAACTTTAGTGAAAACTACTTTTTTTTATTAGCATTTTGACTTTTAAAAGTCTTTTAAAAGTCAAAATGCTAATAAAAAACTTACTTACGACAACTTTAACACAATATTATCAGCTATTCTTACAATAAGAGAGGTTAGAAATAATAATAATAATAGCAGGCAGATGTTCTTTTGTTCCCTAATGGTCCCTTGGGTATTTGGGTATTAATGAGAGTACAAAAAAGTATTATGAACCTTATAAACACACGTTCTGATGACGTTGCAATGGACATTGCTTAACATTGAATTTCTTGACATTTTCGCTTATAACTTTTTTATTTATAGTTCTACGACAAAAATTACTAGGCCAAAGTTGTAGAGAATTTAATTTGCAACAAAAAATGTTTTTATATTTTTTTTTTGAGATAAATAGTTTAAGAGATACATCGTAAAAACCATTTCAACCCCTATTTTCAAGATGGCGGCCGTGGGACAAGGGTGGCGATCCCACAAACTTGGTTTTAGCTTTAGACTGACCCCCCCTACACTTCAAAAAAATAAAATTGCGTCCTCTAAAAAACGCAACCCCAAATGTAACTTTTCAATGGACTAGAATACATTCATGATTCTGAAGATTTTGACTCATTACGTGACGGTTATCATTACTGTCAACTTTATTGAAACATGACATGATGCTCGCTTCATGATTCTGAAGATTTTGAATCATTATACGAGGTTTATCATTACTGTCAAGGTTATTAAAACATGACATGCTGCTCGCAAATGTTGCTTAACTCTGTCAGCTACATTTTGCGCAACATACAGCGCGTCAATTGTTACCTATTACATAGATTTAATCTAATCTATACTAATGTATAAAGTTGAAGAATTTGTTTGAACGCGCAAATTTTAAGAAATACTAAACCGATTTTGTTTTTGTCACTAACAGGAAGGTACTTCACTCCTGAGTGCTATAAGCTTTTTGTTCCGGGAATATTTTTTCACGCGGCCCGCAGGCAATAGTATTTTCTATGCATTCGTAGTGTTCAATAATAGTGTGACCGTTTCACCTCTGTATACAATTTTTACAGTCAAATAAACACAGATGTTTGTATCTAGATAACGATAACACATTTACGACCTTCGCTGAATTATCGTATGCCGAGACTAATTTCCTTGTTCGCGGCAATTATCCATTGTTATGTTTTGTGTATGTCAATGGGATGTGATAATGCTGAAAGTAACCAATTTACAACTTGAGAGCCTTTTCTAGACGAGTAAATAGTCTTCGCCCTTGTATGACCACTATTCTTAAATAGGATATCACGTCACGTGATATACAAGCTTGAATGGTGGCATATATATATTTAAAATAGAGTGTTCCAAATCGCGTTTTTTAGTGTTTTCTAATGACGAGACGAGCTTGCCGTTCACCTACCTGGTGGTAAGCGATACGAACGTCCATAAACAGTAGAAACTCCATCCAACACCTTGAATTACAAAGTATTGTTTGGTATTCCACTGAACACCACTTAAGTCTTAGTATGTCTAGTAGGTACATTCCTACAATGTTCATCAAACCGGAACACAACAGTGACTACACACTGCTGCTAGGCGGCAGAAATAGGCATTGCGGTGATACCTACCAACGCGGACACTCACATATAAGAAACCTACCACCATTGCGTATTCATTTAACCCAAAATCTTAAGCAGCTAAGCTATGTTGTGTGAATTATCAAGTTAGTTCCCTCGGAAATTTTATATTATAGCTATTTATTAATATGCTAATACATTCAAACTGTCCTATGTTTTAGTTACTTTTACATAATCACGTCCAATGTGTCACTGTGTCTTTAGTGTCGCGTAATATTCCATGCTGTATGTTTCCAACGAATGTCGATCTCGGATCGTTCGTGTTGAACAAACAACTCCGATATTTGTACATATTCACTGTACAACGTGTTTTGACGATTCTTTTGTTTGAATTGTGATCGTATTGAAATGGAAAACGTTTGGAGTTTGGATGATGCAATGTTTTCACAAGTGTTTTCTAATTATACATGGCTTTTATTAGCTGATTTAACGTTTAGTCCAAAGGGAGGAAGGGGAAAACTTACGAGTAATGTAGAATAACGACTTCAACCTATTCCTAAATACCTCTCCACCTACTAGGGGTTTTGGTTTCTGACGTCAGAAGATGAGCAGTCCCTAATAATTATTATAATATTGTTGTGTCTTAAGTAAGCCTAGGCCTCCGCACCTCCGCGGGATATACAATCTCATTACTGACGATCTCGGGTGATGCACACCATGTTCAGTCAATAGGTTCCGGATCTTTATGTATAAGGCGTCCAATTCGGTCTGAGTCCATCCGAGTATACCAAAAGATTATAATATAATCTCTCCATGGGCGTCGGGAGCAGGGTGCAACCGGGTGCACGTGGGCTGTCCTGAACAAATCACAATAAAAATAACTGCATGATAATAGAAATCATCGACCACAGGTTTTATTATGGTTTAGCATATACAAATACTCGTGCGATTTTTATTTTAAAAAAAATATGATGTTATGTAGTACCTACTATAGTGTGTAGATGCAGATGCATCTCCCTAAAATTAATCTTGGCGGCGCCCATGGTCCTCTCATTCCAATTTCTATTCCTTGTATTTTTTTTTTGTTATTTGGTGTTATTTATTGAGTCAATTATAATATACATTTGTATCTTTCTTTGTACTAAATTGTCACAATACTTATGGGTGTGTAGGTATACGTAGGTAATAAATGAATATTCATGAGGTTATATATTTTTTTACCTGTTGCTTCACCTAACGATAATAAAAGAGGTACAAATATATGCTTGACATTTTCCTACATATATTAAACGTGCAATATAATGTACCAGTTATTTATTAATGCATATACGGGTACTATTAATGTACCTATTGTGGTTTTATTACAAATGGATATATATAACGTTTGCAAGCTCTGTTCGCCTATTTATACACGAGATATATTAGGGGCCATCCGTAAATTACGTCATACGTTAAGTCGGTGGCGGAGAGGAGGGGTTAACGAAGTGTGAAATTATGTGACAAGAGGAAGGGACATAAGTTTCGTGATGTCACATGGCGAAATCATCAGTATAAAAACATAAAAACATATTCTCTATCTTCATAATATACATATAAGGTATGTGGATAGTGCAAAGCATGTGACGTCACACCAAGGGGGGTCTCACAATTGTGGCAAGGATGGGGGAGGGGTCAAAAATAATGAAATTAGCGTGCCGTAATTTATGCATGGCTTTATCATTGGTGCCGAGTGCCGATAATGATAAAAACATAGGTACATAATATTAAAATTTAATGATGTCATATATTGAAATTGTAGTCATATTACGCAAATTTTCTTGTATAATTTTTACCAATAAAATACACAAAACCGCTACTAGAACAGTCTAGGTAACCTAATCATATAAACTTTAACGCATCAAACAGTCATTTCGGCCCTATTATGTTTCCACAAAGCGAATAACAAGTTCGTCAGTGTCGCATCAAACAATAACATAACCGTCCCTTTGTTGCAGGATCTTTACTGCGTCAGGAGCGACTTGGGCAATTTGCTCAAGGCCCTGGGACGTCTCGATGAGGCAAAGGTAAATACAATTTCCCACTCGGCTGTCTGGTTCGCTCCGAAGCTAACAGGATTCAATGAAACTTTCCTTTGTTCTAACATTTATTAGCGTACACTCCGCTCTGTGAGCGTAGACTGCGATTGCGTAAATATTACGAAGTGTATTGCATTATGCGTAAATAGGACCCTAGTGTTTATGGTTTTAACAATATTCTGCCATTTTGAATCGTATAAAGTTGTGTGAAATTGTACTAAACGATTGTATTGTATGGCGGCGCTTGTTGAAACCATTAACACGGCTGTGAGAACAAGATAGAAATTATATTGATTGTTTGATTTTTCCATGTCGTAATACAATTTTTTTTCAATCTCGTTCCGCCACGTCACTAGTCGCAAGATATTATAATGTGTGTGCCGAGCATATTTTGCGACTACGTTATGCGCAATGCCTCCCTTTTTCCGGACAACATTTCTGCTAATGAATTTTTTTTTCAGGCTGATGAAGATTTATCATTATTGTTTAAAGGGTGCGATGACTTCTCGAATTGCGATACCGAACTAGAAATATTGTCTGGAATGTTTATGTAAAAGGGAGTGTACGCTAATTGTAACCGTAACATAATACACGAACGAACACTTTGCTATATCCTGTTGGCTTCACGCACTCCGTATACATTATTGACCTTGTGCTTGTATTTTGTACTTGGAGGAGGATCAAAGACAGTAGCGTTTATCATGTAGTGAGATGAGTTGTGCGTTATGTTTATTTATTATGATTTAGTCATCGACATGGCGCGTGCCACAAACACTCTGCTCGAAGACAGCGTGAGTTTGCAATGATCCTCTCGTGTCATGAACATATTTATTTGCACAAATAATATTTTTATTATGTCGAGACGATCGGGTGAAATGGTTTGACTCAAAATCAACTAATTTCTATTATATTTTCACAAGGTGTTGTCTGGTAAGACAAGTGTAGGTGTGAGCGCTGCTGTATCTAGCTGGGTTATGGTTGGTACGACACTCGCTGTCCCGCCCGGATGACACCAGCCCGGCCGCAGGTAAAGTGGAAAAGGTTTGCAAGAAATAAACGATACGAACAGGTTATTGTACTATGTCTTTCGTGTACCTTTTGACGTTTATCATTGTCGTGTTCATCCCCCCATCGGTTAGGAAGTGGAAGCGTTAGGTGTTGCACGAGGATTGTTTAAAGTCATCAGCACAGTGACCGCTGGCACCGGATCTTCGTTTGCATTTCCTACTGATGTGTGGCAGTCGGCGTA
Organism: Manduca sexta; assembly: GCF_014839805.1. Lineage (NCBI taxonomy): Eukaryota > Metazoa > Arthropoda > Insecta > Lepidoptera > Sphingidae > Manduca > Manduca sexta. The sequence goes on along the minus strand of NC_051133.1, from coordinate 4,823,933 downwards.
GCGTCATGTGTAGGGCGCAGTTGGCGTAATGTGTGTTCGTGAATGCGGAGCGGTGGGACGCGACGGCGCACCGCCGCCCGCATTCCAAGCGTTGGTGTAACTATTGCAATGGCGTAATAAACATTTCAGAACTTCATCATGAACTACACGCATTATGTATTTCCATTTATTAAAATGTCCTTTTTCCGTGTGTGTAGGCATGTTACTTGAAGGCCATAGAGACGAGGCCTGACTTTGCAGTGGCATGGAGTAACTTGGGATGCGTTTTCAACGCACAGAGTGAAATCTGGTTAGCAATCCACCACTTTGAGAAGGCTGTCGCCTTGGACCCGAATTTTTTGGACGCGTACATCAATTTGGGAAATGTACTCAAAGAAGCGAGGATATTTGACAGGTGAACGATACTAAACCATACGAAATAATTAATACTATTGTCATCATTTACTAATGAAAGTGGACTAATATTTTTTTTTTTACAACAGAGCTGTCGCGGCTTACCTACGAGCATTAAATCTCTCACCCAACAACGCCGTGGTGCATGGCAACCTGGCATGCGTGTACTACGAGCAGGGGCTAATTGACCTGGCTATCGACACATACAGACGGGCTATAGAACTACAGCCCAACTTCCCAGACGCGTATTGTAACTTAGCTAATGCCCTCAAAGAGAAAGGACAAGTCGCCGACGCCGAGGAATGTTACAATACGGCACTTCGGCTGTGCCCCTCTCACGCAGATTCGCTCAATAATCTCGCTAATATCAAGCGCGAGCAAGGATACATTGAAGAAGCCACGCGCTTGTATCTCAAAGCTTTGGAAGTGTTCCCTGAATTCGCGGCGGCGCATAGTAATTTGGCGTCAGTGTTACAACAACAGGGGAAACTCAATGAAGCCCTCATGCATTACAAGGAGGCTATACGCATTCAGCCGACGTTTGCTGATGCGTACAGCAATATGGGGAATACGTTGAAGGAGATGCAAGATGTGGCGGGCGCTCTGCAGTGTTACACGCGAGCTATACAGATAAACCCTGCCTTTGCCGACGCGCACAGCAATCTCGCCAGCATTCACAAGGATTCGGGCAACATTCCCGAGGCCATCCAGTCGTACAGGACCGCTCTCAAGTTGAAGCCAGACTTCCCTGATGCGTACTGCAACTTGGCGCATTGCTTGCAAATTGTCTGCGATTGGACCGATTACGAAGCGCGCATGAAGAAACTGGTCAGCATCGTGGCCGAACAGCTAGAGAAGAACAGGCTTCCGTCCGTACATCCACATCACTCGATGCTTTACCCACTTACGCACGACTTCAGAAAGGCCATCGCAGCGCGTCATGCGAACTTGTGTTTGGAGAAAGTCCAGGTTCTCCACAAGCCTTCGTACAAATTCCCTCGTGATTTACAAGGACGGCTTCGTATAGGATACGTTAGCAGCGATTTCGGTAACCACCCGACGTCACATCTGATGCAGTCGGTGCCAGGACTCCATGACCGCGCGAAGGTTGAAATATTCTGCTACGCTCTGAGCCCAGATGACGGCACCACCTTCCGTTCCAAGATCGCCAGGGAGGCGGAACATTTCATTGACTTGTCGCTGATACCTTGCAACGGCAAGGCGGCAGATAAAATTTACGGTGATGGTATCCATATTCTTGTTAACATGAATGGTTACACGAAGGGAGCTAGAAACGAGATATTCGCGCTGAGACCGGCCCCCATACAAGTCATGTGGCTCGGATACCCCGGTACCAGTGGAGCGAGTTACATGGACTACTTGGTCACCGACGCCGTGACGTCACCAGTGGAACTGGCCAGTCAGTATAGCGAGAAGCTGGCGTACATGCCACACACATACTTCGTAGGAGACCACAAACAAATGTTCCCGCATTTGCAAGAGCGTCTGATTCTGAGCGATAAAGTGAAGTCGCACAACAGTATAGGCGTGGCGGATAATGTGGCGGTAATTAACGCGACAGACCTGTCTCCGCTGGTGGAGAACACCGACATTAAAGAGATTAAGGAGGTGGTGAGAGCGGCGCGACCAGTCGAGATCTCGCTGAAGGTGGCGGAGTTACCCACGACCACGCCCATCGAGACGATGATTGCGTCCGGGCAGGTTCAGGTGAGATTTTTTTTTAAACATGTGATTAACAGTAGTCACATTACCTAACATTTTAAATTATAATGCTATATGCTTGTTATCTTGTATGAGATCTTATCGGATATTATATAAGTTTTAGTATGTATTTAAAAAGATTTAACCATGTGTGAGGTAGTTTTTGTGTAAATATATTACAAGTATAACAAGTTTTCTAATGTGAAAATAAGTTATTAACCTTTGGTGATTAGTGCATGAGTTATTTTCCATAATATTTAGCAGCGCAAAATACATATTTATGTCGATATTTAATCTGCAATCTCGTTTCCCTTACGCTTTGCATTTTGTTGTAAATTGGTACTTATGACTAACACTTTCGACTACAGACGTCGGTGAACGGAGTGATACTACAAAACGGCCTGGCGACGACGCAGACCAACAACAAAGCGGCGACCGGCGAGGAAGTGCCGCAGTCCATCGTGATCACGACGCGGCAGCAGTACGGGCTGCCCGACGAGGCCGTGGTGTACTGCAACTTCAACCAGCTGTACAAGATCGACCCGCTGACGCTGCACATGTGGGTGTACATCCTGAAGCACGTGCCCAACAGCGTGCTGTGGCTGCTGCGCTTCCCCGCCGTCGGCGAGCCCAACCTGCAGGCCACGGCGCAGCAACTGGGTGTGTATTCCAACTGTTTTTAGGGTTCTGTAACCAAAACCGATATCATTCATTTTTTTTTAGTATTTTTTCAAGTTTTTTTAATTCTTGTAGAAGGTTTGTACGGATGAAAAATTAAGAAAAACTCTCAGAAAATAAAAAAAGTCTGATAACGTTTTATGAAAGTAAAAAAAATAGCTAGCTAAAGTGATTACCAGACAGCAATATTTTTTATTTTTGGATTTTTTTTTATTATTTATGGATAAATATAAAGAATATAATTCTTCTGTACATGTATTTGAATATCGCTGATATCTTCCTAGACCGTTGACCGAATTGTATAATAGTAGAAAAATTGTGTATTTCGGTGGATCCCTAGATGGTTTAGATTCCTAATTGGATTCTGTAGGTGGCGCTGTACTCGTATTTATAGGATTTTATTCCCTTCTTAGACTAGGACAAACTCTGTCGAGGCCGCTAGTTTGTTGTACAAAGAAAAAAATCCATTATATTTTCTCATACCGTACGTTAATGCTCACGTATCAGTGTTACATCAATGTCACAATCAGCAATGAGATTTGTGTAACGAAATTATACCCTACGCGACGTATTCAGCCACATAAATAGAACGCGGAGAATTATGTTGCGCACTCCATCACACGCGCGCCGCGACACATTCCCGCGCCGTTCACAATAGTTATTTCTCGACGTTATGGCTCACTTACTCACACGAGTTATTTTGCGAATTTACGCTAATGTAAACAGATGGAGTAATTTCTAGGTGATGTTTGTGAATTTTTTGTCGATGTTTGTGAACTATTAAATCGATTTAAAATATTATCTATATACTATTATATAAAGCTGAAGAGTTTGTTTGTTTGTTTGTTTGAACGCGCTAATCTCAGGAACTACTGGTCCAAACCGAAAAATTCTTTTTGCGTTGGATAGCCCTTTGTTCGTGGAGTGCTATAGGCTATATATCATCACGCTATACCCAATAGGAGCGGAGCAGTAACGGCTAATCTCAGGAACTACCGGTCCAAACTGAAAAAATCTTTTTGCGTTGGATAGCCCTTTGTTCGTGGAGTGCTATAGGCTATATATCATCACGCTATATTCAATAGGAGCGGAGCAGTAATGGCTAATCTCAGAAACTACCGATTCGAAGTGAAAAAATATTTTTGTGTTGAATACTCCTTTGTTTGTGGAGTGCTCAAAGTCGTATATCATCACGCTATGACCAATAGGAGCGGAGCAGTAATGGCTAATCTCAGGAACTACCGGTTTGAACTGAAAAAATCTTTTTGTGTTGGATAGCCCTTTGTTCCTGGAGTGCTATAGACTATATATCATCACGCTATGACCAATAGGAGCACAGCAGTAATGAAACATGTTGCAAAAACGGAGAAAATTATTAGTTTTGAGAGCTTCCGTTGCCTGCGCTGCGTAAACGGTTAAAGTTTTGCAACAATCATGTATGACGGGATTGTTCCTCTTAAAAAGTTCTAAAAAATATATTATAAAACAAAGTCCCCAGCTGCATCTGTCTGCCTGAACGTGTTAAACTCAAAAACTACCCAACGTATTAAGATGAAATTTGGTATGGAGACAGTTTGAGACCCTGGGAAGAACATAGGCTCCCGGGAAACTACTACTTTTATAACGGAAAACTTTAGCCTGAAAAACCTTATAATGCGGGCGGAGCCGCGGGCAAAAGCTAGTAGTTTAATAAAATTGTAAAAGGCTGATGTTCATTATTGATATTGAAGTAAAATTAATGTGGGGGATTTATTGGAATAACAGAAGTTAAAAACAATAGTTTTTAGATTTTTTGTTTGTCTGTCTGTATGTTTGTACACTCATCATGCAGATTACTGCATTTAATTGAATGCAGTTTTCACCAATGTATTTCTAGAAGATTAACTTAAGCTATAGGATTCATTTTATCCCGGCAAAACGGTGTAGCCGCGTGCAAAAACTAGTATGAAATGAAATAATATATTCGAACCCATAAAATGATAAATATGTTTAGATTCCGTCAATATTAACTTTACCACCAGTTCGAAAATCAGTTTCTAATAAAGAATGGGCAAGAAACTAATTGCTCCTGTCAAATCACTTCAAGGTAAGTAAATACATCCCCCACATTAACTACGTACAGTGCGTAATGCAAAAAGATAAATTACAATAGGAAGTCAATGTCCGCGGGTCAATGGTTTTGAAGGAAAAAAGGATGTAAGACCACTGAGCGTGAGGTTCTAGATCCGTGTATGTGCTACTATTTTTTAATGAGGAGATTAAAAATTACAATATTATTAAAAAATATTTTATATTAACTTACCATCATAAGTTTAGGTTTAACATTATCTATCTTAGTAGATAAAATAATGTTGTCGCATCTATCAAGTTCCTTGACGTGCTTCCGCGACAGATATACTTAACATTTTATGACTTTCCAGGTTATAAAACGTTTTTAAATTAGATAATAAATTAAACATAATATTACAGTATATGTATACAAGATGTTTACGTTATTATTCCATTAGTTTCGAGGTTACTACAATTATTGATATCGAATATTCATTTAATTAAACTCAATACACACATGCCACGCCTTTATCCTCGAAGGGGTAGGCAGAGAACTAGGGGACCCAGTTTTTGCCTAGTAACGAAATATTGTCGATGTATAAGTCAAAGTAAAATATCGATATATTACGAAGAAAGACTTTTTTATACTGTAGAAGCTCGCAATATTTTGGGTTATTTTTTTAACACGCTTTTATTAGCTTGGGTTGTATCTATGTATGTATGTATGTATGTAACGGAATCTTTGAGCTCAATTTTTACCAATTTCCAGAAATCTGATTAATTTGAAACTTTACACACGTATCAAGGACCGATGACAATGCAATAATTTGATAAGAGTTTCCCATTATCCTTATTAGGACCGCCAGGATCAATAAATTCTTTTATAGATCCGCTGTGAAAGAGTAAACGAGATAGAGCTAGCGCGCGATCTGCGCATGCCTGCGGTTTCGGACTTACTCTGTCGGACTTGCTCGGGCACTAGGCACAGCACAACGGAGGCCGAAACGTTTTCAGTATAGTTGCGTTCTCACCTTCTTCATTCCTTATACATGCGTAGGTACTGATGAGCTTAATACTCGCAAATTACTCTATCTAATCTATCTATACTATTATATAAAGCTGAAGAGTTTGTTTGTTTGTTTGAAATGGCTAATCTCAGGAACTACCGGTCCAAACTGAAAAATTCTTTTTGCGTTGGATAGCCCTTTGTTCGTGGAGTGCTATAGGCTATATATCATCACGCTATACCCAATAGGAGCGGAGCAGTAATGGCTAATCTCAGGAACTACCAGTCCAAACTGAAAAATTCTTTTCGCGTTGGATAGCCCTTTGTTCGTGGAGTACTAAAGGCTATATATCATCACGCTATACCCAATAGGAGCGGAGCAGTAATGGCTAATCTCAGGAATTACCGGTCCAAACTGAAAAATTCTTTTTGCGTTGGATAGCCCTTTGTTCGTGGAGTACTATAGGCTATATATCATCACGCTATGGCCAATAGGAGCGGAGCAGTAATGGCTAATCTCAGAACCTACCGGTTTGAACTGAAAAAATATTTTTGTGTTGGATAGCCCTTTGAACCTGGAGTGCTATAGACTATATATCATCACGCTATGACCAATAGGAGCGGAGCAGTAATGTAACATGTTGCAAAAACGGGGAAAAATTATTAGTTTTGAGAGCTTTCGTTGCGTGCGCTGCGTAAACAGTTAAAGTTATGCAAGAATGATGTATGACGGGATTGTTCCTCTTAAAAAGTTCTAAAAAATATATTATAAAACAAAGTCCCCCGCTGCAACTGTCTGCCTGAACGTGTTAAACTCAAAAACTACCCAACGTATTAAGATGAAATTTGGTATGGAGACAGTTTGAGACCCTGGGAAGAACATAGGCTCCCGGGAAACTACTACTTTTATAACGGAAAACTTTAGCAGAAAAACTTTATAACGCGGGCGGAGCCGCGGGCAAAAGCTAGTACTATTATATAAAGCTGAAGAGTTTGTTTGTTTGTTTGTTTGTTTGAACGCGCTAATCTCAGGAACTACCGGTCCAAATTGAAAAATTCTTTTTGCGTTGGATAGCCCTTTGTTCGTGGAGTGCTATAGGCTATATATCATCACGCTATACCCAATAGGAGCGGAGCAGTAATGGCTAACCTCAGAAACTACCGGGCCAAACTGAAAAATTCTTTTTGCGTTGGATAGACCTTTGTTCGTGGAGTGCTATAGGCTATATATCATCACGCTATACCCAATAGGAGCGGAGCAATAATGGCTAATCTCAAGAACTACCGATTCGAACTGAAAAAATCTTTTTTGTGTTGAATAGCCCTTTGTTTGTGGAGTGCTCTAAGTTATATATCATCACGCTATGACCAATAGGAGCGGAGCAGTAATGGCTAATCTCAGGAACTACCAGTTTGAACTGAAAAATTCGTTTTGTGTTGGATAGCCCTTTATTTGTGGAGTGATATAGACTATATATCATCACGCTATGACCAATAGGAGCGGAGCAGTAATGAAACATGTTGCAAAAACGGGGACAATTTATTAGTTTTGAGAGCTTCCGTTGCGTGTGCTGCGTAAAAGTTATGCAACAATGATGTATGACGAGATTGTTCCTCTTAAAAAGTTCTAAAAAATATATTATAAAACAAAGGCCCCCGCTGCATCTGTCTGCCTGAACGTGTTAAACTCAAAAACTACCCAACGTATTAAGATGAAATTTGGTATGGAGACAGTTTGAGATCCTGGGAAGAACATAGGCTCCCGGGAAACTACTACTTTTATAACGGAAATCTTTACCCTGAAAAACTATATAACGTGGGCGGAGCCGCGGGCAAAAGCTAGTATTCATATAATATACTTATAATATGATAACCTCGACTTACAAAAGGGTTCTTAATCACAACAAAATAATCAGAACATAAATTTTAATCTATTTATTTTACGGAACAAAATTTGGTAAGCAGTAAAGCTTTGAAATTACCGTCGGTAAAGAAGTAATTTAATACGATCAAAAAATTTGTAATTAGAAAGTCTTATTGATTAAAATACAAATAACTAATATGGATTAAAAAAATCAAACTAAAAAATGAAAAATAAATAATAGTTTAAAAAAACTAAAAAAACACGCTTTTATTGCTAATCGAACTAAAAAGGAGAAAATAATTTCTAAGTACAAAGAATTTATATTACAGTAGTAGAAGGTTGAAGGATCAATCATAGTTAAGTACCTCAAAATAAAATTATAATAAACTTGAAGTTATTAACAGAATAATTTAACTCAGAGTAAAACAGTGATCGAGAGGCCTCCGCGACGCGACGTCCTCTTAGCACTCGCCCCTGAGGATGACCTACTTAATAGGTCGAAACTGGTCGGCGATTCCGACTACTTTTATACGTGAGTAAAACCGTGTTGTTTTGACTAATTCTCCTTTTAAGTTCGATTAGCAATAAAAGCGTGTTATTTTATTTATGTAACTATTAATTACTGATACGGTACAAAAATTATCTTGGAATTATCAGGGTTGCGTTGGGTTCAGGGACGGTTCCGAGCAGCTAAGTGCAACAAGATATTCCGGGGCCGTCCCGTAAGCGCCGAAGAAGGCCACCCCGGGTTTTTATTGGTACGAAGGTGTGGAATATATAGGGATTAGGGACTCGGTCCAATGCTCGCTCGGATGGCATTGGCCCGTAAGACCGGTGAAACCAACATAACCATTCCACTTACCATCCAAGTGGTGGCAGCGATAACGCGTTTTTTCACCGCGGAAAAAAATTACATCTAACTATTGCTCGATCCTTACTTACTCGGTTGGTATATTATGAATGTTTCTATAAACATATTGTATCCTTCTCCCTCAGGACTCCCGCCGGGTCGCATAATCTTCTCGAACGTGGCGGCAAAGGAGGAGCATGTGCGTCGTGGACAGCTGGCGGACGTGTGCCTCGACACGCCGCTGTGCAACGGACACACCACCAGCATGGACATACTGTGGACCGGCACGCCCGTCGTCACGCTGCCCGGAGAAACGCTCGCCTCCAGGTAATCTTAAAAGATAAAAAGAAAAAGAATAACGTATCACTTTTTATCCCCGAAAGTGAAAGCATTCTGTAGTTAGGGCGCCCACGTTTCTCCAAGTGTGTCCCGTCTCATGGTGTGATAGGGGGCGAGACTATCACCACATTGCGCACAAATTGCAGACTCTGGGCTGATACTGAGTAGAAAAAGTCAACATTACTATGCTCGACTCGGGATTCGAACCTGTGACCACAAAGCGGTGACGTACTGCGCACGTGATAGGTACAACTACACTACCGGCAGTCCACGAGACTAAACCGCACTCACAGCCACCACTGCAACTCCTGTAAGCATTTTATAACACTTAGCGGTGAAACTAGGCGAGTCGGGGAACATTAATCTGTCTATATATCTATTATCTGTGTGTGAAACGAAAAAACCGCTGAACTGATTTGAATGAAGTTTGTCGTACAGATCTTACCTTGGAATATTATCACATAGACTATTTCTTGTCCGGGAAGAGATACAGTAGGAGATGGGACTTTAAATCCCAGGAAAGATCTTTCGGAGTCGTGAGCAACACGTACTATATTATGATACAAATACTAGGATGTTCTTTGTTCCTTTGAAGTCCCTTAGGAAAAATACAAGGAGCAATTTAGGGACGTATTTAATAAACAAATCTCAATTTTAAACAAAATATCAAATAGATATTTAATGTATTGAACTATTTAATAAATCAAGCTTAAGCTGTCGTTTATTAAATAGCGACTATTTTAAGATGCCGACCTTGGTTTGACAGTGTCTTATCTGATATACTTGAGAGCGGAATCGAGTTGCATATATAAATACGGCTCTTAGTTCTAAAATATTCCATAACTTTTATATTTATAGCCGTACATAATGTACAAGCTTGCGCACTATTTAATCCGTGGCCCGGTTTGTTAAACGACACTAACTCCGCTGCAATTAGAGCCGCGATGCCGTAGTCAATCTCCGATGTACGTTATGAATTAATTAGAAACACTCGTACAAGTAAACTGGGTCAGCCGAGTTGGAAGAAATTGAATTTCAGCCGCTGACTAACTTTTCACAAACCAAAGCGTGTTTTAGTTTTGTAATGCAAACTTTATTTTTATTGAATCGAAGAGTTCTTCGTCTGATAGTGAGCGCTACCTCTGCCCGTTATAAATATTAGAAACATCACTTAGAGTTCTGAATAAGTGATGCATGTCAATGTTGAAAGTCACATTGATTCAAATCATGAAATCTGGTAATTACATTGGCAGCAATACTCTCCAAAATGAGAAGTAATAGTTTACAACTGTTTGCCGGCAGAAATAAACTAATCACCCATTGACATCTCTTAATATGGTTGAACGTGATGAAAATGTACTAAACTTCAAACTTTATGAAAGCACTTATAAATTCTTCGTGCTAACAAATTTGATAAAGCGTGTATTATATTTTTTTGTTGTAGTTATATACATACAATAATGTAATGTTTTCTATTGCAGAGTCGCCGCATCTCAACTGAACACTCTTGGATGTCCCGAGTTGATCGCGAGGACGAGGCAGGAGTACCAAGACATAGCTGTAAGACTAGGAACTGATAGGGAATAGTAAGTAGTTTTTGTATTAATGAAATATTACTAGCAAGTTCCCCGTCTGGTTATAAATGCTATTACTGCTTAGAAACAATAGTAACACCGCCTTCAAAGTTATTGTTTAACTACAAACAATTCATGTGAATATTTAAAATATGAATGAGATATGAGAGGTTCAAAAATTAACAATAAAAGAAATCGTTTGTGAAAAAAATTACTATAGGATCTAATGTAGCGTCAATCTTAAAATTGGTGCTCATTTTACCTAGAACCAAACAGATCAAGCTCCAAAGTTGCCTAAACTATATTGGATGGATAATATGTTTATTTAAATTAACTCCCATTTTTTATTTTTAGCTTAAAAGCAATCCGCGCGAAAGTGTGGACGGCGCGCACGGAGAGTCCGCTGTTCGACTGCAAGGCGTACGCCAGCGGACTCGAGATGCTCTACGGCAGGATGTGGGCGCGATACACGCGCGGCGACCGCCCCGACCACATACAGGCGCGCGACAAGTAAACAGCGACGCTGCAACAACTTCAAATACATACAAGTCTCGAAATAATCTACAGTTTCATTTAATAACTGTCAGGTTCCAATTATACAGTTTTGTAAGTTGGAGAATAACTCTCGTGATGTGCGATAGTGACTGTGTTGTCGATCAACGATCGCTGTGTTTAGATTTAGCCGTTCGGAGGTTACGGACTATGTACGTGCAGAGTATGGACTGCGAGTGATATTATTATAAGAAACGTGGTTTACGAATATTTTACAAATGTATTGGAGTATGTAATGTCTGACAATGTTGACGATTTTAACGTTTCTCGATTTGTGCATTATCGTGGTTTGAACCAGGACATGTGAATATTTTGCTGATTTGTGACGAAATTTAACATGATGTATTCTGCATGATGATTGTCATATTATTCTGTCTACATTCATGTCTTGTACCCTATCTTAATTGACGTAATAAAATTATAATTACTGTATATTCCTTGCATGTTCTGATATACATTTTGTGCGTTCGCTCGTGTACAAACTCGAACAATGTGTTTGAGCATATCACGCTAGTTCTCGTAACTATTATGAGCAATAATGTACGTAATGAATACATTTAGATAGAAACGTGGCCTTTATAGTATTATTACAATTTTCTTCTATGCCAACATTGATGTATTAGTTTCATTTTAGTCAAACGGTCTCTATACAAAACTATTTTTGTAGCTTACGCCGGACTATGGTTAATATTTCGCATTGATGCGCATTGTTAATGTAAACTTCGCTAGGACGTTTTCGTCGTTGTCCCAATTTAGAATATAATGTTGTGATAATAGTCGGTAGCTTGGTTTAAAATGCTCCTGCGAGACATCTCGCGTCAACGAAATTGTAACGTTAAGATATATTTTTAATATTTGTGTTTCAATTGAGAAGCAATATTGGTTGAAGTTCATCCACGATTATAACCCTTTTTTGTTGTTGTATGTATTGGTATTGCCAAAGTTACGCGTAGTGTAATCTATGACTAAAGTATCAAGGTTGTGGAATTTCAACCTTGCGCGAACGTAAGAGGGTTTCAACTGAAAATATTATATTACTCCATCAACAAATAAATGAGACGACATTCAAGCGACAACCGTTCAGCTTCCAGTCAGAGCTCCTGCGCTGTCCACTGAAATATATAAGCTCATGTTCGGCCCCTATCGAATGCTCCCAGGATGGCTTCATCTTCCTTTCATCTAGAAGTCGTGGCCGAAAGTTGGGTCAACTATGTGCGACATAGATTATAGAATTAGTGGTTATGGAGGGAGCCGGGCAAGACTGAGTTTTCAAAACATGGACGCCAGAGACACATAGGTAAATATAGTTATTAAGTAGGGCACAATGATTATGTTCAACTGTTTTTATGCCTTTCAATAAGGCCAGCTGTTTCTCGCCTACGCGACGCGCTCTGTTACTTTAGTTATTAATTTTTATGACCGAATATGAATGACTGTTTTAGTGTTAAAGTTTTAGATAATTATTTGTGATAGTATTGAATGGCTATGCTCCTTAGATAGTTTCGTTTACATATCGATACCCAGCGATATTAGAGCCATAAACTCAATTTAGCATCGAATTTATAGTCAGAGATAAACAACTGTTAAATATTGAAATTGTTTCTTGATGTTGTATTTTGTTTTCATGGCTTTTACTACTTAATATTATCAAATTTTTCAGTGAAGGTTTAAATCAGCTTACCGTATATAAATTTTAAATGTATTAATTAAAACGTCGGACAAATTGTTAACATGCATTTTTAGAGTAGCGATGTCACTTACGATAGTATTTATTTATTTATTAACGGTGATTACTTTACAGCCAATTTACATGGTAATGATTTATAGACAAATTAATCGGTAGGTAAAACTGTTTAGTGGACTTTATCGAAAGACGGATATAGTTTGCCTTCATCGACTCATTGTAAATATCTCGTATGTTAAGACGTTAATTGTAAAATTAAATATTGAGAATGGAAATATTGTTTTATTTGGATTTGCATTTGCTTGGTGCTGAACTCTCTTCTTATCCTGACCAATTACTGCTTAACAGAAGTGGCAGTCTTTACCAATGCGAGGCACCAGGCTTGAAACAAAAAAAAAACATCCAGTTTGTAATTTTTTTTATTTTCTTTTATTACTGCGCGAGGCCCGTTAAGGCTATACTATACCAGTCAGCATTTGTTTCAGTTAAGGCGAGACTTGTCCTCAATTAATCGTGTTTACATTGCGGCTTGTTTTGTGTTGTGTGTCTACTATGTGTGTTGTGTGTATACTATTCATGCCTAGGGACTTCGCTCAATTAACTTACGCTTATAGCATGTCGTGTACTTATTATCTATGCTACACGTTATTTAGCCTATAAAAAGTACGTAACGCATCGCATCGTGTTTGAATATAGAAATTTCGCGTTAATTTCACGAAGATAACGTAGCACGGGCGCGTTACGGAATACAGTGTTATATAAAATAAGGTCCATTGCTTATTTTTTAACGTCACTAACTTGTGTATACTCGTTTTTATAAGTAGCTGAATAAATTTAAAACTAAATAGTCTGTATACTTTTGTGTATATTACGAAAAAAAATTACTACAAGCATTTACTTCACACAAAAAAAAAAACAAAACAATATGTATTATTCGATGAAGTAATTATTCGTGTCATTTCTTAATGCACAGGTTTGGTACAGCTGACATTAATTCTACTAAACACTTGTAATTTATTCTGCAACTAGACATTTATTTTTCGTAAACTCCTGTGTTTTTCATTCTAAAAACACTGAATCATTATACCAGTTTTTTTTAAAAGCTGTTACCTTTACTCCCCTCGTAGTTATCATATTCACCCTTAAGGGTGAATTAGTGATAGTCCTATGGACACCCTTATTTGTGCTAACCCCAGTCTGTACCTGCGTAAATATTATTTTACATAACAAGTACATACCCTACACGTAGCTTAATTCGGCTAGGCAATACATACTTGAATGTTTTTAAGCCATTAAAGTTTTGGATACTGAAGCCAAATCGTGTAATATCTTTTTACATATTATAAAATTGTAACAGGCCGATGTCTGTACATTATAGATATTGAAGGAAAACTAATATAGGATGGGGGAAGGGGATTTTGATTGCTGAAGAGAAGGCAAACCACAGTTTTTAGAATTTTTGTCTGATTGTACATCAATCACGCAAAAACTTCTGCATGAAAAATGCAGTTTTGATCGATGTATAGAAGTCTACCTTATGAAATATAGGTTCCATTTGATACCGGGAAAATATAAAGCGGGACTTTTGTCTTTTGTTATAGTTAAACATGTAATTGGTATGTTTCTATGACCATTAAATTGTACATAAAACGATTTTTTTTCCACTATTATACAAAAAATGTTAAATTGTCGATTGATAAACGTTCGCCCACACAAATTATTTTTATTAGTTAAAAAAATCGGTAGAAACCAAATGTTTTACGAGCGAGGTAATTGTACTGATCGTAATAAAATGCAATTGATTTTTACGATAACTAACACGTGGTGGCCGTTTTTGGCCTCAGCCCCAATAATTGTGCGCGAAATTGCCTAACCTAATCGTTTAAATCTATGATTTATGTTCCAGTATAATCTATCTTTGCAATTCAATTATCTTTTCAATGTTTTGGACGTTTTGCGGTTCTCCATCATAAATTACGTGATCCTTTTATCCTATCCTTCTGGCCTGTATATGGAATTAGGTCGGACGTATTAATAACAATTTTTTTTAAAATTTTTCTTTTTATGCCTTAAGAGTCACGTCTCTTGGTGCTATAAAGACAAAAATCCACAGTAATAGTCCCATATTTTTATACAATTTATTAGCCTGCATCTGTTTCTATCGCTGCATTGTTAGTGTTACCAGATGTCCTTTTGTTAATCCTTTAGATGCGTTCCACCAGCTGGTTGCACAGGCCGCATAAAATTCCTTTCCTTCATAGGACGGTAATAGCGTTGTAATTTAAAACGAGGAAAAAAGCTGCCTCGGTAAAACTTTGTAATGTAGTTGTATTGAGCACACGGTGCGATTACGGTAGAGATTCATCGGCCCTCACACCCACCACTACAACTGTAAGCCAGGATCTGCAGTGGCACGCGTTTTATGACACCGAGCGGTGAAGCTCGGCGAGTCTTAGGGAAAACTTATTTATCCCGCCACGAAATTAATCAAATGGAAAGATAGGGAGGAGTTGGAAATGCGACTACGGTAGTAAGGTCTTAAGTTCGCATCCCGTGACGGGCAAAGTATCAGACCGGAGTATATATTGTGTCCGGTATATGGCAACAGGCTCGCGCTCTTTAACATGTGACTTAATATGGCTGGCGATATGTTAGTATGTTATATCTTTGCCTACCCTTTTTCTGACAAGGGAAATATGCGTGGCATATGTATGTAATAAAACTGAAATCTGTTACAACGCAGCACATGCCAAGCAAAGCCAGCCATGTAGCCACGTGTTAAGCCAAGCCAAAGCCAAGCCAAAGCCAAAGCCAAAGCCAAAGCCAAAGCCAAAGCCAAAGCCAAAGCCAAAGCCAAAGCCAAAGCCAAAGCCAAAGCCACAGCCACAGCCAAAGCCACAGCCACAGCCACAGCCACAGCCACAGCCACAGCCACAGCCACAGCCACAGCCAAAGCTAAAGCTAAAGCCATGCCACGGAGGTTGAATGCCGCAACTTCCACTCGAGCCAGCCAGCAGTATCAATATTGCCTATGGTTCGCCGTTGATTGTTCGTGACATGACATCCAATTGTTAAATGACGGGTATAAAAACCCAAGGCATTAATTTCAATGGACATTCAATTGTGTGCACTAGTATAAGGCGAAACGCTGTCCGACTAATAAAATATAATCCCTGAAGTAATTTGTATTTATATTTCTCCCTTCTGTTTTACTCAGAAGTGGGATATGAACAGTAATCGCCCTAAGGAAACTGGCAATGGCGTTCGTCCGCCTGGCTAGAGGGAGCAAGAACAATACAATACCAGCGAAAATGAAGATTATCCGCAACCAAAAGCAAAAGAATTGGTCAAATATTTGTTAGAAAATGAAGTCAAAAAGGCGCTATACGAACTCGATCAAGAGACCTTACCACTCAATCTGACTCATTCATTTCAAAGGCCACCGTGCGGCGTCACTTATTTCTGAATTTGATTCTAATGAGGAAGATTGCACGGTATCTACGTGGTTAAAAAAAATTACCAATTAAGGGGACGTACACGGTTAGAATGACAAAATAAAAGCCTTTTATCCGCAAGACAAACTCCGCGGCCAAACCCTTATGATGGCAAGTAAAGAAACCTAACCAACCGGTACCTCGATGATAAAAGTCCAGTCCATGTGGTCGGAAACAACAAAAAAAATTTTTGCACAACGCCGCGTCTCTACGAACTGCGAGGTATTTCCTACTCGTTACCTGCTACTTTACTCCGGGGAAGTGAGGGCTACATGAAGATTGTCAACACTGGGGATAAGATCAAGTTTGAAGTCAGCGAAATTATGATGCGAGCTGAAAAGTGTGACGAGTCATTAGCCAAGCCAGGTATGTCAAGCCAAGCCATTGTCTAACGTTTAACCACTAGTGTTTTTAATTTGCGTGTCTGAATCAACTCAGTCTAAGCACGATAAGGCTAGTGCGCGTATTGATAAGGGTAGTGCTAAAATTAAATTATTATGAAACGTCGCAAAAGCTATCGTATTCATTGAAATCGTGATCTTGTATTAGGTAAGCGCCTTCAAGTAGTAGTGCCAAAATTAATATAAAGCTATGACTTGTAATCGAGCCCCTATTTTATAACTAAAGTTGTCGGCAAAGACAGATACAAGATCGGAGGCATAAAAGGTTTAGACGGTATAAAATATTTACAGGTCTAGTTTCTGCAAACTCTGCAACCATATTACGCGCAGCTCTTGTATCTGACAGTGCCAACAGCTCTGACGACCTACAAGACACTGAAAATTTGATTGATTTCTAGAAAGCTAATCGTGTTCTTGTGTCCCATTGCGGGAGCAATTGTTACAGGATGGCCGACTGTTACAACGCAGCACATGCCAAGCAAAGCCAGCCATGCAGCCACGTGTTAAGCCAAGCCAAAGCCAAGCCAAAGCCAAAGCCAAAGCCAAAGCCAAAGCCAAAGCCAAAGCCAAAGCCAAAGCCACAGCCACAGCCACAGCCAAAGCCACAGCCACAGCCACAGCCACAGCCACAGCCACAGCCACAGCCACAGCCACAGCCACAGCCAAAGCTAAAGCTAAAGCCATGCCACGGAGGTTGAATGCCGCAACTTCCACTCGAGCCAGCCAGCAGTATCAATATTGCCTATGGTTCGCCGTTGATTGTTCGTGACATGACATCCAATTGTTAAATGACGGGTATAAAAACCCAAGGCATTAATTTCAATGGACATTCAATTGTGTGCACTAGTATAAGGCGAAACGCTGTCCGACTAATAAAATATAATCCCTGAAGTAATTTGTATTTATATTTCTCCCTTCTGTTTTAAATCGAATGAATCGAAGCGCAGTATTACCCTGCTATCTTTATGCTATAGTCACCTACCTATCTTTGGTTGAATATTTTACGGAAGTATTTGATACAAGTAATATCTTCATGAAACTTATTGCCTCGTCGAACCAATTTCGCTCGGCTGGTTAGCGAAACGATTAAACTGACTTAATATCTAGGTGAAACATTTGGCTTTATTTTATTCTTGTCGCAGTCAGACTCATAGTTAGGCTAAACATAATGACATGAAACAGACAAAAAATATTAAGAATTTGCAGTTTATTTGTTTTAGTTATTCCAAAGATAATTTTGTGTTAATGCGCCTATGACATGCTCTAGCAACTATAATGCAAAAAAAAAAAAATATTGCCACGCACCTTAATTCTCTCTCTAACGAAGTAACAACACGACTCTGTAATCCTGGATAGAAGTCCCAATTTATCCTTCCAATCCCTCTTCGTTCCATTTATTTAAATGTTTATATTAGAATAGTTATGATAGTATGCATGAATGATTTTTGATGCTTAACTGATGGGATAAGAAAGGAGATTAGGAAACGATTCAACATTTTCAGTAGAATAACACTAACGTGCGGACTCGCAATTTAGAGTACCGAGGTTGCCGTTACCATTAAACTAACTTCGGCCCATATTCTGTTATGGAAGAGATCCTTATAGATGGATGGCTTAAGGCTAACTCCATTTGCTGCGAAACCAACGGTATTTGGAGCTGTTTTTATACACGATAGCAGTAAAGTTTTATTAGTGTGGAAAGTTTCTTGCTTCCTGTGTAAAAATGCGCCACAATTTACGGTCAATGACGAGATTCTCGCATCGTCTTGTTTTCTTCAGAAAGTTGAAGGTTATCGCTTAGGAAATTAGGTATAATATTACTCAATTTTATAAATGCAAAAATGTATAAAAATTTGTAAGAAATCTATACAGAAACTGTCGAACGGGTTCTTTGATTCTTACGTTATTTTTTGTCTTAAAATATACAAAGTAGGAGTTTTACACCGAGAAGTGTTTTTTCACGCAGGCGGACATGCAAGCAATACCAAATATTGATAACATCTTTTATAAAGACTAAACTCAAAACTGAGACTATGTCTCTAGTTTCATAGTTGCTTGTAATAGGTATACAACTTAGCATCATTACCGCAAACGGAGAGGTGCCTAAGCGGATGTCCCGTGGTGGCGGATGCCTCCAGGTGCCCGCGGGGCCCTTAGGGTCATTAGGGAGGAGTGGGTTGGGCGGTTGCACGGAACGCGAGGTTAGTGAAGGTGTCAAAGGCTCTAGGGGCGCTCTTCGGGCCTACTTATAATCGGCCTTAAAAAAGGAACGCCACAAAAAAAAGACGCTGTAAATTATTTCGCTCGAGCGCCCGAATATCTAAAGCTGACCCTAGCATTTTGTAACAAAACTTGCTTTTTTTCAACAGAATATTGAGTTAATTCATTATGTGGTTGCGGCACAATGGTGAACTTGAAAAATGGATTACATAAGCGAATTTTACGAGCAATGGACCCTCATTGTCCTGGGAGTTGCATGTTATGAGTAAGTTAGTCTAGACTGTGACATCCGTTTACTATCGGGTCGATGTTCTTTCACTTTCGATATTTTATCATACAAGTTTTATGACAAAATATTTAGTTACCTAATAGAGTGCACTTTTGAAATTGTTGAAACGGCAATACACATGAATAATAATGATTAGCATGGTATGTCGAAGAATACATCATAAAACGGGTCTATTATGGTTAATAAGGCCATTTTATTATGAGAAACGCACCAGACAGTCTAGTTTTAAGTAAAAACAGTTATTAAATTCATAAAGACGTAGCACGCCAGTCACATCTAATTACCCGTTTTAAAATTTTACGGCCTTTCTTTTAACACAATGCCGCTTGCGTTCCCGGTGACTGTTAATTATGACAACGATTAGGTACCAACGCCATTTATAACGCGTTTGACGCAAGATGTGACGAGCAACATGTTTATAGACATTATTTGAGCTAGAGAAGTTCCTGGTCTAAGGACTTATATTTCAAACCCTCGATAAAAGTTATCGAATAAATTATAACTTTACCAAATACAAAATAGAAATAATTAAATTTATTAGAGGGATATTCCATATACTTACTTGAAATTATAGTGTTGTTCAGGTTATATTTTATACTATTAATATTGTTTTTCAGGTGATTACAAAGTTAGCTCTATAATGTGGAATGAATATGTAGGTAGGTACCTACTAACACACGAGTTACAACACTAAACAAAACGTGACGCGCGACGTTTTTGCACTCAAATTGCTAAACAGAAGTTGCGCGTCGTTGTTCAACATGTTTTCAATTTGCAAATAATTTTGCCTTATTTTGGGTCCATTGGTTCTTTTAGTACTTATATAACGTTAATCGGCTTACTGTTTTTGCTATCTGTTCCTTTTAGCCTATTTGATTTTTTAAGCTTTTAGTTCATATGCGCATTCGGATCTTTTAATGTTCTCTATAAGTAGTTAATTTGTATAAAGAATTGATCGTCTGGACAGCACATTAGTCTGATGTAAATTAAACCTCATATTATACCTACAAAGGAACGACGTACTTGCATAAAATGAAGTAAAAAATATCTTTTGGCAAATAGAGCTACGCTAAAGCGAAATAAAGTGGATATTCACATAATTTTAACATATTTTTCTGTCATAATCCCATCGCTTCACTTTAAGTACATGCTATAAAATTAATGTAAAGTGCAGGACACGAATGTAAAATATGCAAATCGCTTTTGTTAAATTATTACGAAAGTATTTTATTGTGTCATTTAATGTCATTAATGTAAACAGAGTCACGTAACGGTTTCCGTTTGGTAAAACAGTCAAAACTACGGGGGTTTAGTTATTATGCGGCAACAGAGCGGCGGTGCGGCCCGTTCCCTCCGAGCGGTCGCGCATTCATGGCATTTCATTGTACGCGGCAGTCAGTGCCCTGCCGCCGCGGGGGGATCGCGCGCTTTCGCTGCCATGCCGCGCGCCGCACACTGCTCTATTTACTATACCGTTTATAATCGACGCTATCGAAACGTTTCCGCATAGTACACGCGCTCCGAACAGCTGAACATGAACGCGCGCAACATAAACACGCCGCTTTCATTCACCGGGAGCCTGTGCTGACGAGTGACAAACATGACATGGACACAGTGCCGTTTATAATGATAATTAACGTGATATTGTTTTGTTTGGTGATGGGCGCGGCGCTGACGGAGGCGCCCGCCGATGTGGATGCTTGTTTCCGTGTGTCCGGTGAGAACAGTGCGGTGGAGTGCAATGTACGGACGCTGTCGGCGGACGGCGACGTTGGCGGTTCGATGCACCCGGACGGTGCGGAGCGGCTCGCGATCCGTTGCAGCGCGCTCCTGCTCGAGAGCACGCTCAGGGACCACCACTTCGGCAGGATGCAAGGTTTGGCGGAGATCTCTATACACAACTGCAAAATACTAAGGCTGCCGGGGAACGTGTTCGAGGGCCTGCGCGGACTCAAGACGCTAAGGATACGCACCATGAACAACGAATGGAGCAACAACAAAGAACTGGAGCTCTCACTCGGAGCTTTCAACGGTTTGAGGGAACTGCACACTCTAGATCTGGCTTATAACAATATAAGAAAAATACCTTCAGATCTATTTTGCGCTTTGGAAAACATAATTTCGCTGAATTTAACGAACAACAAAATAAAGTTTGTTGACGAGTTGGGTTTTGGGCACAAGTGCGGCTCCACTCTGCAGACGATAGACTTGAGCAATAACGACATCATGTCACTGCCAGCTGATTCCGAGATATTGCACTTGAGGAGACTGACGCAGCTTTTTCTACAAAATAATAAAATAAGCGAGTTGCCGCATGAAGTTTTTAGCGATTTGCTATCGTTAAAGGTTGTGAATTTATCTGATAATGGTATCAATTACTTGCCAGAAGGATTATTTCACAATACCAGAGAAATCAGAGAAATTTATATGCAAAATAACGAGTTGGAAATTTTGCCCAAGAAAATATTTAATCGGCTGGAACAATTACTCGTTTTAGATCTTTCGGCGAACAAATTGAGAAGCGACCACATAGAAGATGAAACGTTCGGCGGTCTAATAAGATTAATCGTGCTCGACCTGTCGCGTAACGCACTCGCACGGATCACACGCAATATGTTCAAAGACTTGTTCTTTTTACAAATACTCAACTTGAACAATAACTCTTTAGGTTTTATCGAGGACAATGCATTTTCGCCACTGTTCAATTTGCATACTCTAAACTTGGGCGTGAATAAATTGCACGCCGTAGAAGACCACATGTTCAACGGGTTGTTTATATTGAATAAGCTAAACATAAACGGTAATTTGTTGTCGTTTGTAAGTGAAAATGCTTTTAAAAATTGTTCTGATTTGAAAGAATTAGACTTAAGTTCTAATAAGTTAACTAAAATACCTGAAGCAATATTGCAGTTGCCGTTTTTGAAATCGCTCGACTTGGGAGAGAATTTATTGACGGAAATAACCAATAATTCATTTCAAAATCTATCGCAGTTGACCGGGTTACGTTTAATCGACAATCAAATTGGAAACCTTACCGCGGGCATGTTCTGGGGTTTGCCCAGCCTGCAAGTGCTCAATTTGGCGAAAAATAAAATACAGTCGATCGAGACCGAAACCTTTCAAAGGAACACGCAATTGGAAGCCGTTCGTTTGGACGGCAACTTCATTTCTGATATTAATGGTGTGTTTGTGGCTTTAACGAAACTGTTATGGTTAAATTTATCGGAGAATCATTTGGTTTGGTTTGATTACGCTTTCATTCCGGGCAGTTTGGTGTGGCTTGATATCCATGCTAACTTTATTGAAATACTAGCGAATTACTATAAAATACAAAAAGAGTTGCACGTGAAAACATTAGACGCGAGTCATAACCGTTTGATGACATTGTCCGCATTATCAATACCGCCCAGCGTGGAACTTTTGTTTATAAACAATAATCTAATATCAAGTATCGAGACGGACACGTTTTTAGAAAAAAGAAATCTAACTCGTGTCGATATGTATGCCAATGAGATCGAAAGTTTAGATATAAATAGTTTACGCATTTCTAAAGTGCCAGAGGATCGAGTGCTGCCCGAGTTTTATATCAGCGGTAATCCATTTCACTGCGATTGCACAATGAAATGGCTTTTGCTCATAAACTCCATCGTATCCCGACAATATCCGAGAGTGATGGATTTAGAGAACGTTATATGCAAAGAGTCTTACGTGCGCGGCGTTAAGTACCTCCCGGTCAGCTCTTTACATCTAAAAGACTTTTTATGTAAATATGACACTTATTGTCCTGAAGATTGTCACTGTTGCGATTTCAACAACTGTAACTGCAAAACGATATGTCCTATAAATTGTTCTTGTTATCACGACTCGACGAAAAGTACCAGTGTTATCGACTGCTCTGTAAAACAATTAAAACTAGTACCGCAAAGCTTTCCTGTAGACGCGACGCACATTTATTTAGATGGGAATGTCTACAGCGAACTAAATGAAACTGTGTTTATGTCGATGCGAAATGCTTTTGTTATTTATTTGAATTCGAGCAACGTCGTCACAATCAGTAACAACACATTCAGCACCCTCCACGATCTGAGGATATTACATTTAGATAATAACAAACTGAGACAATTACGAGGGCTCGAATTCTCAAAGCTAAGCAACTTGAAAGAACTGTATCTGCAAAGTAATTTAATAGAGTATATATCAAATGAAACTTTTTCTCTTTTGGGAGCGTTGGAAGTTTTACGCTTGGATGGCAACAGACTCGTGAATTACGGTCTGTGGCACTTGGACAATAACAATAAGTTACAAACGCTATTCATCGGCACCAATCATTGGTCTTGTGACTGTAAATATTTGCAAAGTTTTTTGACCTACGTGTCCCAAAACGTGGAAAAGGTCATAGACATAAACAACTTGTGGTGTTATAACGAGAACGTCAAACCAGCTAAGAAGCCGTTAAATTTGAACGTGACCGTTTGCAGCGAAATAAGTGAAACGTCGGTGATAAGCGCTTTCTTCGTATCCCACAACCTGCCGCTCCTCGCGTCCGCTGTCACCGGGTTCATGCTTATTTTATTAATATTAGCGTTAGTGTTTACATTTAGGTATGCTTGTAGGATGTGGTTGTATTCGAATTGTGGAATTAAGTTATCACCTTTAGCGGATGACTTTGAAGACACTGAAAAGCTTTATGACGCTTATGTATGTTATAGCCCTAAGGATGAGGAGTTTGTCGTGGAGACGCTAGCAAGAGAATTAGAGAATGGTTATCCGTCATACCATCTGTGTCTTCATTACCGTGACGTGCCGCAATTCGAGGCGACGTACGCACAGTTTCCTGACTTGGTGGTCGAAGCGACGGAAGCTTCAAGGCGTATCATAGTAGTGTTGACAACCAATTTTATCTTAACTGAATGGTCACAGATAGAGTTTCGACAAGCCCTACAGAAAGCGCTTAGAAAGAATCCAAATAAATTAATAATAGTCGCCGCGGGGCACATCCCACGAGATCCGGAGTTGAAGTCGTATTTCAAAACGGGTTTGGAGATAACGTGGAAAGAGAAACGTTTTTGGGAAAGGTTACGTTATGCGATGCCGTCGTCGAAGCGACGCGGTCACAAGTTAAAAAGACATAATTACGGGAGAAATTCTAATACGTACACGATGGATGCGTCGGTGTTGAACAGTACGTGCCAGACGCTTTGCGGCAAGTCGGCGAATTCCGTGGAGCGCTCGCCGTGCGACCGGCCGCTCTCCGAACATATCTATTCTACAATAGACTCGGATTACTCGTCGGCCGATTTCCAGGGGCGGCACAATCAGCCGCAATCTGTCGTTTTCCAACACACAGTCCAAACGTACCTGGTATAGAGGTCCTCAGTAAACATTACGCGGTAACCCAAACGATCTCTCGATAATTGATTTGTAAGCCTTAGTCTTAGCCTTAGGCGATTGCTAAATTCGTTTTGTTATGAAGCGAAAATCGTCCGATGTTGTATATATCACAAAACTTTATGATCTATTCCTAAAATGTAGCTAATATAACTTTTGTACAATAACGATACCAAATTTTCGCATTTGAAAAAGTTTTGCTTCTTATTTATTACTTTTTTTAAATGAAAGAAAAAATGTTTTAATGAGTATTAATTGGAAAGACTGTAAATTATTGTGTAGTTGTATTTCGATCGGCTGATGTTTGTATAGATATGTGATTAAAAGTTTATGAATGATGAATTTGATTTTAATACTTCCACTTCCTATTCCCCACGGAAACATTATGTCAATGGGGTTATAAAAATGTTGCGAAAGTAGCAACATTAAATATATGTTTTATTCTGTTTCCAATTGAGTTTTTACGAGTGTAGCCGGAGATGGAGCAGCTGTTCGTATAAACAGAATAAAATGAAAGGAAACACGGCTGCTATCTATGTTTTCAATACCCAGCTATATAATAAGCCCCACTCGCTTGCACTCGCTTTGAAATGTTCATTTCCATTAGGAATTTTCCTCAATTTTCATTCTGTGTAGACGACAGTGCAGGAATGTTATGACAATCAAGCTTAAATTAATCATTCTCTGTACCTTTATACCAGCTTTAGCCTTGAGGGAAGCAATCATCGGTTCTCTGCCATTATCGTTAAACATATTTTGACATAGTTACTAGTTACGTTATTGTGTTTGAAAATTATATACCTATTTTATTTCCAACTTAAATTCGTAGAATTATTTACGATCGTGTGCGTGGGTTACCAGTACTCATACATATCTCTTGAATATAAAATTTAGTAGAAAGGACATACATAGGATATATATATACCTTGCACAAAGATAACATAGATTTCGATTATTGGATATCAAATAAATCTTGTTCACAAATCCCATTCCTCTTCCTTAAATATTGCCAATGCATCCCCTATTTTTCTGTCAGTGGATATTTATGGGCGATGGTGTTCAGGTGATTAGGGATCCATGCATGATTATTCTTCTTCTGACTTCTGTTATAAAATAAGTGCGGATTGAATTTAAATGAGTAAGATAAAGAACCCTCGAAGAGCCGACTAATTTTAAAATCTTAATAAAATCTTTTTATGAAAAAAAAACCTTTAATTAAATTGCAACATATCACGACACATTACCAAATGTAATAAAAACACGTTGAATTGAGAACCTCCTTCTTTTTTGATGGGTTAAAAACAACCAACAAAAACTCATAGTATGTTTTTTCACTACAACACAAAAAGACAACAACGGATAGTCGGCCTTGTTAAAAACCGGGCTGTCCTCGATCATACTACCTTATAATAATTTACATTACAGTTGTTATTCTACCTATAAGTTTGAACAGTAAATATATAAGTTGTTCTTGTATAACTGCCCTACTATTATTGTACTCTACAGTACTCTATACGTAGGAATGGCATTACGCAAGTGCCACAAACAACATTCACACACGACTATAATAAATGGGAACTAGTAGACAATACAATCACACCAACAAGAAATTATTACTTTACATAATTACATGATTTCAAAAGATAATAATCTATTACTGTTTCCAAGAAGTCGTGCAAATTGAAATTGTAGTTTTTGCATGATCGCTAGTCATATTAGATCATTTTTTTCTGTTTTTATCTATGCCAACAATGTCTGGCTAATGCACGTACAAAAGTCTTGACGTGGCTGTCTGTAATAGATGTCTTGGTCTCCGTTCGCATAAAAAGTTATTGATTTTTTGCGAATACAGTTGAGATGTAATATTACAGTGAACAAAAAGAACCATTCCATTGTCGATGGCATTTATTCTGCGGATTTCATGAAATTTATAAGAAAAGCAGATTATTGGAGATATTTTTATAGAATGTTTAATATCGTATTACATGGAATGCCTCGGTGGGGTAGTTGTATTAAGAGACGACTGGAGTGCTGAGGTCGCGGGATCGACCTCCGGGCCGGGTAGTCATATTGGGCTTTTCTGCTCCGTACCTCTCGTTGCTATTTGTGTCTGATATGGTGACAGGTTCGTCCTCATCATATCATAGGACGGAAGACACTGCGAAAAAAGGGTTCACTACTTGCGCCACTGCCTACACCTTCGGACATAGAAGCGGAGGGTGACTGTTTAGCACGGTAGACAGAATTAAATTCAATAAATTTAACTTAAGTAATAGGGCAAGCTGCGTAGCCTGGGTGTGTAGAAATTTTATTATTTTGTCGTGATGCAGCGTTGGTTCTATGTTTAGTATTAAGGTTTGGGTGTGGCGCCCTTCTTTTCAAACCTTTATGTTGACAAGAAACATGATATTATCTTTGGTCTTTATTAATACCATCATTTTTAGGCACCACGTGGTTGTAAAAATTTTACCGGAATAAAAATCCCTCTATATATTTTCTCGGGATAAAAGTAATATATTCCTTTCCAAGGTCTCAACGTAACATTATACCAAATTTCATCAAAATCGGTTGAGTGATTTAGGTGTAAAAGCGTAAAATAGACAGAAAGGCAGATAGAGTAATTTGCGCATTTGTAATATAAGTATGAATTAAAACTTATTTGTCTTCGTTTTGTAACAGATCTGAAAAAGATAGTTGCCTCTACTGTTTGCCGATACCTTTTGCTCAATTGTATTAGTGGATAGAGTACTGCGAGAGAGGTTTTTATTGTTACTAATTCGAATTTTATGACGTCTGTCTTTACTTTTATAATCAACAAGTCAATGTTTTTGAGAACTCAATGTTAGACATTGAAATAAAACCACTTACGTATCGTATTGCGGTTATTTATAACATATTGATATTTAAAAATCCGACACAGTACAGTCACTACTAATACAGTAGTAACATTAAAAGTAAAATATTTACCACACCAACTCGAACCAAACGTAAATAAAGTGTTAAAGAAATAAACAACGTTCTAAACTTATTAAATAACTTTTCAATTGGTATTTAATTGACTCGAATTCGTAGTAAAATTACGATCAAGAATTAAACCGCGTCTAGAATATATTAAATGAATTGCATATGAATAACGTGGGTCACGATTTAGCCCAATACGATCCTGAATTGGATATAAATTTTGATTGTACGCTACAGAACGTCTGGTAAAATGGTATATTTTTGACGTGTATGACAAATGTATATTCTGTTCCGAGGTAACACTAGGTCAACTATTTATTGCTTCGGTATACGTGGGCAGAAACGTGGGCGTCAGAAACATCGTAAAAAAGGGATTAAAGCAATTCCATATATTCTGTACTGTTTCCTTTATTGGAAATGTGATTGCGATGAATTTATATGATTGCTCACTGGACCATGATTTCCCTTTGGTAAATTTCAATGTGTACAGTCGTGTTTTCTGTCTAATTAAATTCGGCTTCATATAACTGTATATATGTAGTGGCAGGGCAATTTTCCTATATCTAATGACTAGGTTTTGACCGTTGGTTCCTCCCGCGTTTTTTTTCATTATCATTATCATACTTTTATTTGTATTGAATGTAGGTACAAAACAAAGGGAGTAATATAATTTATAAGTTCTAATACATTTTACCAGATGGCGTGCAATAATTAAACTTTGTAAATTTATAACATAAATTAATTTACAAAATGAATAGTTTCTTATAGTAATATCAATGAAATAACATTTACAAATTAATAATATTTTCCCGTAGCCTAAACCACTCAGGAGGAAGATAGCTTTCTATCAATGAAAGAATTTTCTAAATCGGTTCAGTAGTTCCAGAGATTCGCTCTATGTAGTGCCTTATAAACAATGTTGTAAACTTTTCCTCTTTACAATATTAGTATAGATGTATAAGATAACTTTGTGTAGTAGGAAGTCATTCGTTTTTAGAACCTTTTGTTTGCCACTCGTTAGCTTTTTTTTTATCTGAGACATGCATCTAAGCGGCGACAGATTAAAAGAAATGTTAAGCCTACTTACATTTCTAAATTTAAAAAAATTGTCGCCTCATTAGTTTAGTAGCAGTGTATTGTCCGTTGCTCGGGAGTTTCTGGGCTCGATTCCCAAGTTAGGTAATACTTTGAACAGTTTTTCGATGGTTGTCTATCTTTTGTCTGAGACTTTATCACTTATAATGCGTCAAACAGGCGCCTAGTCGAATACCAAAACAAACACATTTTGCAAATGCGCAAAAAATGAGTTTTGCATCGACTCTATTTTAGAGTCGGGATAAGAGGTAGAAAAAAAAGGTTAAGAATACTTTTAAAATGTTACAGCAAATGATAAATATTGGCAAGTTGGTCTACACTTGAAAGTTAAGTAACTGAATTTTAATGACCGTTCAAATTTGAAAACAAAAATAATTTAATTTTATAGACTTCAAAGTTGTTGAAAGTCTGTTTGAATTTATCAAGTAATTATATACGGTTACAGAAAGTCAAGCCTTGTTTCTATTTCAGACAGTATTTAGTTTGTATTGCCTCACAAATTGAATTCATAAATGCAAAGCCATCAACCGTCACAAACCGAGTGGCTCCGAAAAGGAATGCTATGTGAATCAACAATGGTGTGAATAATTCCATTAAATCACGCGTTTTCGACTGCACTATTCATGACAGCTGTAATCCAAACAACAGGGCTTTGAAGCCGCGATGGAAATGCATGTTTTATAACAAAGATATAATAAACAATATTTTATATACAGGTTCATTTTGGCGTTATTAAATGAAACCACACATAGTCAGGGGGCCCTATTCCGTCTACTAAGTAACTTATTCTAAAGTATAATTATCAAGCAGATAAGTTTATTCAGGTGGCCCTATTTCGTCTACGGAGGCGAATCCGTCCTGTTGTAATTACTGGAGTTTTACAGGACAGCATTGATAGACGTATAACTCAATAGGGGATTTTGTCCCACTTTTACTTATATAGTAATCGAAGCTATCCTTTAATTAGAACGTAATTGCTAAGAGACCCCTAAGGATATGTCCCCGCAGACGAAATAGAAAAAAAAATCTTCTTGAAAATAATACATTGCAATAAGTTACTCGAACCATAGATCTAATATTAAAAAGTGTGAATATCGAACAAAATAAATATCAAAAGTAATTTTATTTTAAAACGCATTAGTGCCACTACTACTACCCTAATCGTATTAATTGCAGCAATAACATCAGACTTTGTCAACATGCACACACAATATTCGCCCTAAACTATAAAATGGTCAAAAACCAGAAAAATAAAACTGGTATTTTTGGTGAAAACATTCTTCATTCATAGATGATTTTTAGCTCAATGTCAGCAGAGATAAAATAAGTATGTGTTTCATTTTTTATCGCAATATCAAAATGACCATGTACGAGAACTATTTGTCTATATTATTTTTATTGTTACATTACGTAAACACTGCTCACGGTCCGCTGATTATCCATTATGATCCATTTAGGACAAATTCTTTTATATTTACATGTTATTGAATTAAAGTGGGGCCGGATGCGGCCGCTTCCCAAATTACAAAGCCATTACGATAGAATATGCAACTCACTGCCGACATGTTGGCTAAACTATCGGTGAATCGTATTATGTAGATTATCCGAATATTTATTGTCTAAATTGAAATAAATTAAAATATATTCTACATAGCGAGGAATTTTGTATGCCTTATCATTGATCGCTGAAACCGATGCCAGAAAATACAATGTACCAAGAGTATTGGGTATACTATTGTTTTAAGAGTAATTCAACCGTTGTATGTTTTAATAGGCTTTATAGTTCGGAATGTAAATTTGATTGTTAAGTAGTTATCTATAATTTTGTTTCGTAATTTTAATTATAAATGTAACCTACACTACAGCCTAGGTGGCCTAGTTGTATTATGGACGGCTCCTGAGGTTTCTTGTTCGATTTCCGGGGCGGGCAAAGGGATATAAGGTTTTTTGCTCAATATCAGCCCGGAGTCTGTAATTTATGCCCGATATGGCGATAGGCTCGCCCTCTATCACATCATGGGACGAAAGACGCTCGGCGCAAAGTTGGTGAACCAGTTGCGCCTAGCCTACCCTTTCTGGAATACATGCCGTGAATGTGTGTACATAACATATATTGTAGTATCGGCTATGATTTACTACACTTTTACATCATTTAGAGAAATATCAGTTGAAGTATGAGGACGAATAAACAAAAGTATAATACATCAAATATATGGAAATTTATCGTCGCAGCGCGCCGTCATGTATTCAAAATGAAAAGGTATTTCTATATTTATAGTATTGAAAGGGAATATTTGTTTTGATAGTGAAATCATCTGTTACTAGACATAAGGTTGTTTTAAAAGTATATTGTGGCATTTACGTGACAACTTTTACGAATAGTGATTTTGTAAATTGTCTCAATTTTGTTTACATATTCATTGTATACTTATGCTTTGTACTGCAATCTTTGCTAGTTTTATTTTTCATGGAATTTAATACGGTTAATACGTAGTCAATGCCGATTAAAAAAAAAACGATAGATTTAATATAATATATTATATTTTTTTATTCATGTTCAATGAATAAAAAAATATATTTTATATTTTTTATGTCTATGAAACAGGCACAGTCTAATGTCGGCATCACCGTTATAGAGAATTATTCATCTATAATTTGGATACACAAACATTATTATTATTTACTAACTGCTAC
Organism: Manduca sexta; assembly: GCF_014839805.1. Lineage (NCBI taxonomy): Eukaryota > Metazoa > Arthropoda > Insecta > Lepidoptera > Sphingidae > Manduca > Manduca sexta. The sequence continues at coordinate 4,792,680 of NC_051133.1, read as the reverse complement.
AATATTTGATAGTTTGTATCTCTTATCAACTGAACTCCTTTAATAATATATTACTTACGTACATTTTATCACGTCTTGTACCAATTATACGTCGTTAGAGTAACATTATTAGGGAGTTGTAATGAGTATTCGATAAATTTTAGTCGGTTGTCCCGCTTTGAATTTAAATTAATCGTGGGAAGCATTAGTTAGACATTATGGTTACCTATTCTTAATGTCAACGGGTTTTCATTGATGTAAAATGAAATGTCTTTAATAGTACGTATTTATATGCCACAAAATGGTAATGGTTTATGATATATTTATTTAGCCCTATCTATCTACCACGGGAATCTTGTTAATGTATTTAATTAAGAAAGAGCGGAGTGTCCTAACGCAAGCATATTAGATATTTAAAAAGAAACTTCAAATACGGTTTTACTATGTATAATTATTAGGTGTGAAAAATAACTTTATTATTATTATTATGTTATAGAATTATCTTCCCTTTTAATTTTTTATATTATTGTATATGACAGATTATTTATAGATAACAAGTTTAACGAATAACATTAAACTATATAATTGTATTTCGTACTCAACATGGAGATAAAACAATAAAAAAATAAACAAAGCTACAAAATTCTATATTCAAATTGCATAACTCGAATTTCGATCAAAATAAATCGGCGTATTCATCGGACACGCCGGGGCGTTTACCGCGAGGGTTGCACCTAAGTCAATAACTGTTATAAACTCTATTACGCAACTTGATTTTTGACAGGCCCCCTTATTGCTCGCAGTTTGACACGAGATAAATGTCACATTCGATCTGTCAAAACGTCACTGTCACTTTGACGAGAGGTCGACGCGAAGCGATAATTATCTTATATCTCAATAACCATGTTTTAGTTGCATAATTATATTTAAAGTCCATTCACATCTTTTTTTATTGATTTGGTCTTTCACAACCTCTTTTGAATTGTCATGAATCTACCACCAATTTGGAACATGCTATCGCTGTGAAGAAGAAGGGTCGAAAGAAACTCTCAGCAACGCGATCTGTCAAAATGATATATTTTATAACTATGGACTATAATGACCTAACGACGTTACGCAATGTAACAAGATGCCCACCCGCGTAGTAAACTGAAATATCAAGGGTGACGTGGACGAAAATAGCACCAACCAGCTACCAAGTAACAGAATATTTGCAATTTATCTAGAGCATACATTTGCCTTGTCTTTGAGCGAATATATTCTATAAAGAAAATAATTTTAGGTATCTTGTGGAACATATTTTTGATTGGTATTTTATTTCAAATGTGATTTCTTTTATAGATTTGATTGATTAGGTTTTAAATAATAACAATAATGTCTTTAGAATCAGTGTCCAAAATCTCCCCTTCCTCCCCGTACTAAAACGGGAATTTTATAATTAATATTTTTCAGATATATATAATTATTAAAAATTAAATATTTTTTTCCCATTTATACTATAAGTTATGCCCAAACTCCGTACGTAACTTTTATTCAGCGTCAAATCGTGCCTATAAACGCATTGTCGCTAAGTTAAAATTTTAAGCGTGAGTTACCCCTTGTCAGGGGTCTATTAAATTTATTGCTTGTAAAACGAGGAGCTAATTTAGAGCCACGTTATATTGTGTTAGCTTAACTAGTTTAGCTGGAAGGCGCCATGGGCGTGCAATTTTATAGCATACAAAATGAATTTTATGTATGAAAAAGAAACTTTATTACGACGTACGTAAATGTAAGAATGTTTGGGGAATATTGTCATAAGTTAGTTCTTTTTATTAGCCGTATGTTATGTGTAATAAACAGTTATAGTCTACAGAGGCGAAGGGTTCAAATAATCCGATTCCTGCTGCTCTTTATGTAGAATTTCTGTAGAATCTAATTATTACCAGGAAGAATTCCAGACCGCAGTTATGAATATTAGTATCTATATGTTGTACTCTTTCGAAAAATTTTACCTTTTGCGACTAACAGTCTATATGGTTCGGGTGTTTATGACTGAAGTATGTTACCTACAGGAAAAGATAAAGACGAATATGCCGGTAGATGCGGAGAATCAGTTTGGTTATACCGTATAGGCTAGGATAACGTGAGGCAGAAAAAGCCGTTACTTTTGGTAAACAAAGCCCGAACCGCGGTGGAAGCTTCGTGAATCTCAATGAAGCTTGAAGCTTTAAGCTCTTGTAACGTAGGTGGAGAATTGAATTATCCGAAGAATGGTAGCGTTTATTAACAATAAATATACTATTATGGCCTGAATTAATTTGTTTTTAAAAATAACTAAACATTGTCTTTCTTTATACAGGGTCATCTCTATATTGCGAAATGAAACCAAATACTGTGAAACTAGTAAATGATGACAGTGCAGTATTTTATACAGAGTGATGCAGAAAATGGGTATCAGCAATATTTCGACGAAAAGGTCTATTTAGGAATTTATAATTAATATTTTTTATACTAATTATAAATACAATTAATCTGACATTTAGGTGTTTGCTTTTTTATTCTTTAGTGACAAGTAATCAATGACACGCTCTGTAATTATGTAATATTGTTGTTTATACCCTCATCCTGGAATACCATATATCTGGAATAAAAATCCAAATTGAATTACGCACCCGGTATATGAAAAAGTGAATTTAAGAAATGTGACATCTTTAAAAGATCTTGCCAGTAATATCACCTGTTCCACTTTCTCAGTCTCCGAGCGTGATGTAACAAAAGAAGCTGAATACAAACATATTTTGTTTTCTAAATCAAGACATCGTACAATTGAAATGTGTCACTGTTTACTTCGACTTACAACCGTGTTCACAAACACTACGAGGACGCATCGTACGCCCGAACGTAATGACAGCAATTTCAATAAAACAACACACATCACGCATTTATCCCCGAAGGGGTATGCAGAGGCGTGATATACCAGGGCACCCACTTTTCGCCAAGTGTGTCCTATGATCTGATAAGCGTCGAGCCTATCGCCATATCGGGCACAAATTCCAGACTGGGCTGATACTAAGCAGAAAAACCCAAATATCACATTGCCCGACCCGACAGCAATTTCATATGAAATTAAATTAATGTCTTCTTTGGCTATGCTGTCTCTCCTGCCAGTCCGAGCTTGCTTCTTTGTTTACTTTGTACTCTATCATTTATTTTATGTCCAATATAAAATATCTGTAGTTATATAAGCGACTTCATTTCAGTAATAATTAAATATTCTCGTGTACCTTATCATAAGCGCTACTATGTTCGCTTACGGGATAAATAAAGCATTTTTTTATGCTTATATTTATCGGACAGCCAATGGAAGTTGTATCTCAATATTAACCAATCACAGTGTCCCTATTCCTCGGCACTACGAAGGCTGCCATGCCGAATCATTGAGTAACAGACTTATTATCACATCATTGTCTCATACTTAGCTGATATGATGACGAGTTTTTATCAACGTAGTCCTATTGACATGACGAGCGAATAAGTCATGATAATATAAATGCGAGTCTGAAAAGATGTTTGGAGGATTGCTAGAAGTAATCGTAGGAAGTGCTGAAAGGACTTGAATGAAGTTTACCATACAGATAGACTATGTCTTGGATTAACAAATATAATATTTTTAGTACATTTGGTGAGGATATCTAGTTTTATCAATACTAGTTTTTGCTTGTGGCTGCACACGCGTGAAAACATTTTTCAATATTTTCCCGGTATAAAGAGCCTATAGCACTCAGAAGTAATGCAGCCTCCTATTAGTGAAAAAAAATCTAAATCAGTTTAGTAATTCCTTAGATTAGCGCATTCAAATAAACTTGTCAGCTTCATATATTAGTATAGATATACGAGCAGCATATTATAATATGTTCTATTTGATGTATAAACATTAAACAAGAAACAGAAATAGCGTATGTTATTGTTATTTATCACCGAATAATAATTTTATACACGAACGCTTCAATACACCCTCGTTGTCTAGCGCCATTGAACTTGGCATTTCGTATATCCATAGAAATTTCAGAAACACTGGGAATTTCGTATACGAATATAGAGAGTCAACAATTTGTTATTGGTTATTTGGAGTTAGTTATTTCACTAATAAATAAATTAAGATTTAGAAATTAAGTACGGTCTTAACTAAATTCAAAGAACATTGGCTACAAAGTCTAACATTGGTCATAAGTACAAATATTTACTTTTAGTTTGCTGGACTTAACATATTGGTACATATGTTACAAATCTTGATGTTTATCGTACTCAATATAAATGTTTTAAATTAGATTTGTTTATAAATTGATTAATTTCTTTTCTACTCATCCAAATACCCGAAAGGAGAAATAGATAAAAGAGGAAATATAGAATGATTATTTCTCCTGGAAAACCTAAATTATTATGTAATTCCAATTAATAATATTTAAGAAATATGACTGCAACTTATTTGTATAAATAATAAAACAAAAATAATAATATCAGCCCTGTATTATATACTTTGCTCACTGCTGAGCACGAGCCTCCTCTATTACTGAGAGGGATAAGGCCTTAGTTCACCACGCTGGCCTAGTGCGGATTGGTAGATTTCACACATCTTCGAAATTCCTATAGAGAACTTCTCAGATGTGCAGGTTTCCTCACGATGTTTTCCTTCACCGTTAAAGCGAACGATAAATTCACAAATAATACACACATAATTTTTTAGAAAAGTCCGAGGTGTGCGCCCTTGGGATTTGAACCGGCGGACATTCGTCTCGGCAGACCGTTCCACACCCAACTAGGCTATCGTCGCTTGTATAAATGCGAATATAAAAAAAATATTCCAATGTAAATAATAAGCTTTCATAAACATTGTCAGAATTTTGAGAGCGTTACCGATCTTTATGGCGGAATGGCATCTGAGGAAAGGGGTTATCGGACTTCCAAATTGGATTCTGATAAGAGCACAGAATTCCATACACATTTTGAAGAGTCTATATAGAATCTGGGATGTACGTCCATTGTATTCATTCATATCATATTCCTTTCATGAAAGTCCAATCGTATTCCATCCATGATCAGACATTTTAAATTCACAGCTATACTTTCGGTAAATGACATAAGCGGTTGGTTCCAAGAAGGTTATATAGGGAACAATGAACACAGCGCTAGCCACGTGCCGATCGCCAATCCATGACGCATACACAATACTGCACGGTTCACAGAAACTGCAATTATATAACATCCTAGTGGGCACGGCAGACGTTGTGCAGAACGTATTTTATGTAACCTATCTCGACTGGAACCTATCAGGTCCAAAATTATCCTTAGATTCATGCAGCAACTGCAATTACACATAAAATTTCATTTAAATCAGTAAGGTGATTTAGATTATAGTGTCCAAAAAAAACTTATATAATTTGACACACATTGCAAAAGACAGTTTCGGCGCATTTAAATTAAACGGAACTTTGCGACTGTCTTTTGCTTTTCGCCAGCATTTCTTAGAACTTGTTAGTATGCAACCATTGGCCCATAAATCCTTTCTTGCCAATATTATTGATGCGAAAGTTTGTTGGTGCTTCTTTCACGCAGTTGTAGGCCATAGGTTCGAATATTTTTTGCATAGCTTAGCTATCGAAGAATAACAATACTTTCATTCCGAGAAAATAAAGCAAAATTGTTCAAGCAGAGGAAATATAGATACATTCCTTTGTGGTAGAATGGAGATTGCGGGAAAGATTTATTAAGCATTGATCATTTAGACAAAATTGTCGACAGCCGGTCTTAACCACAACATGAAGAAAACTAGTCGACTGTAAACACCTAATTATACAATCACACAATACTGCCTATCTCGGAGAAGGAAAATGCGTGATGCTATTATTAATGTACAAGCCAGAAAACAAATGCCAAATATTTTATCAACATTAACATTGAATACTGAGAAATATTGGTGCCTAATGCGTGCCGAAATACTAATTGTTATTGAAACATGGGGCTTTGTTATAAAGGTCATAAAAATGGTAATGGCCTGAATCTAGGTGGCGCGGGTAAAACATTTTGGCACGTGCCACTTGCATGGACTGAATGATTATTTTGCGTGTGTATAGGGTTGTCGTTTTAATAACTGTTTGAATTTGTTAGGTTTATAATTTAAGTTATTAAATATTTATTTATTAAATTAAGACGCACAACCCAATCAAACACGATAAAAATACAAAATCTACAAATATAAAACTAGATTGTATCCCGAAACTTTGGGCCCTATATGAGTTATTTACTTAAATTGCGGACTGAGATAAATGAAAACTATTGAGTAGTGTATAGTTAAAAAATGAAAACAAGAAATAAATAGGTTATCATTAGTCGACTTTCTTACACGGGTTGTCTAATACCGTAAATACGGACAGTATTTCTATAACGTGTATTACAATGTTCTTGGCCAATTGAAATGTAAAAACATATTTTGTTTGGTTAAATTAGTTATATAAACAAATCATATTTGACATTATCCGGTTAGTTAAAAAAATATCTTTTTTAATTTAAATTTATCGGGAGAAAGAAAGTATTGGCTTTATTAAAACGTGCCCCAACTCTTGTGCGGGATTTAAAAATTAATGAAAAATACAATAAGCCATCCAAGCCGCTGGCGAGTTCGAAGAATCTCACTTCCGGTTCCGGCTCAGTAGCGTTCTGAAGCATCATTTTATTTTATTCGAGCAATTCTTCAAGCTTTGGAATTAATGTCTCATCCACAATACGGTATTATTTTAAAACCATCTTCCATTTTTAGTGAATCAGTCGGTTCTTAAATTCCCCGTCTCATAGCAACGTAGTGCTTTTTATTAAGTCTAGACTTTCTCTATTACATTCCGTTCCTGGAGCGATGATATCATCCCGTGATTCTCTCGGCGCCGAACACTAATGAACTTTATTGAAATTAATTTTCATCCACTTAATTTTAATTTTGACGGCTCGAGTCGCCTGTATCGCTCCCGTAATCCTATATTAGCAATTGCTTTATATCTTTGCTAATAGCTTCGGCCAGTAAATTAATTAAAAACTGAGTGTTCATGTTTGCATGCGCAATAGATCTAAGTTGCTCAATGATTTTAAACGTCTTAGATTACAGAACAATGGTTATTTGGATCAATTTAGAGCATTCATATGTATAGATGCTAGTGGAGTAATAATTGACGCAAGAATGAAATAAATGGCGAGGTGTATAAACCGCAAATCATTGTAGAATGGTACCAAATTCCCTAAAAAAGTAATCAATAAATTTTTTCATGCCAAAGGATTGACTTTATTTAGATTAGAGTATTGACTCGTAGTATATTTCTCGACATGATTAAAGGTTTTTCAAACATCAGATATTGTAGGACAAATTACAACATACTTATTAAAAATGACAGTTGTCCATTTACCTAACTTTTATATCCATATTATTTGATGACGAATTCAGCCAATTACATGGCCATACAAACACACATACCTCTTTCCCTTTTCGGGAGTAAGATATAAATCAATAAATGTAATTGTGAGTGATGACCCTATTTTTGTTTGGCCGAGCCGCGTGCCTGTCTCCTATGGTCTGTCGATATAGTCTGCTTGTATGATAATCGATCTATTGTGTGATATGAATTCGCTCGTGACAATTTGGTAGTCGCGTGGCGTACACAACGGTACACGATTAGGTAACAAATTGAAAATGCAACATTGCAAAAGAACACGTATTATGCATACGTATCGTTTTTAGGTGTTCAGTTCTCAATAGTAAAGGCGTGTTCAATGACAATTGTGATTGACAAGCTGGGTTATAAACATTTGGAACGGTCTTGTAGTTGGTGACAAATATGCAGGGTGAAATGTTTGAGCTCTGATTGGAATCTTTACCGGTGGTAGGTCTTTCATATGTGAGAGTCCGCTTGGGTAGGTACCATCGCAATGTCTATTTCTGCCGCCAGGCAACAGTGTGTAGTCCCTGTTGTGTTCCGGTTTGAAGGACATTGTAGCCAGTGTAACTACTGGACATAATAAAACATAACATTTCAAGTCTTAGGATGGCGAGCGTAGTGGAATACCAAATAATACTTTGTAATTCAAGGTTTTGGATGGATGTTCTACTGTTTAGGGGCGGTCAAATCGCTTACCATCAGGCAATGGCAAGCTCGGCTCGTCATTCAAAGCAATAATTTTTTTATACAAGTTTAGTGTCATATGACGGTCTATGAACAACATTTGACGCCACAAAATTAAGATCTAGAACAAATTAACAAATCATATCAATATTTGTCACGGGGTATACTGCAAGGATCGCACCTGCAGTCGGATCATCGCCCACTGCCCCCGATGACGTCATTATTGCTCAGCTGTACAAGTTCACATGATTTCTGAATTACTTTCAAAAATGATTAGTATTATTTTGAACTTATTTTATTCAATGTAATCAAGAACGTCTATAAAAGGTAAGAGCCAAGCATTACATAAATTCAACACTAATGACACATAATGAATACCTACACGAATTTAGGATGTTTTTTCAAACGACTGAATAATTTGTATTATTAAGGTTTATAAAATATACTCATTAATATCTATTAAATGTTATTTACCAAGTCCATTAGTTATATTGTAACGCCTACAATCTACATCTTCCATTTTATGAACATAAATCAAATTTTACCATCATTTTCTTTTTGTCACAGGCGACCTTGTTCGTCTAATAAAAGATGTTACTAACTACAACTTAAAACGGTAAAGATTGTTAATATTTTGGCTTTTTAATAAGTATTATGTTTACTAGACAAACATTCCAAGAACTTACATAAAACTTAAAGGAAATGATGAGACATAGACAAGTAAAGTTGATTACTCCGATCTAATAATAATTGATTTAGAATGAATATTTCCTAAGTAAACAAACCATTGCAATAAACCTGTCAATAATTAGGTCAACGTCCCGCCTTCGTTCAATAAGGGTTTGTGCATAATCTGGTCATGAAACCTCCATATAAAATGACATAGAGCAAATGGTAGTAGATGGTTGTGTTTTATTCAATAACTGTTGAAACTCTTTGTTATGATAAAAATTGTGAGAATTTCGTGGTATTATAAGAATTGGGTCAAAGATTTAGTGTAAGGGAAGTAATTGTTTTTTGGGGCATGTTAGGGCCGTTCGCCTTGAAGTTCTAGCTTGATTGATTGGCGGACAAAACAACATAGAATTTTTAGACTCCAAAAACAAATCTGGATTTCTTGGTATTTAATTTATGTCTAATTTTTCTTTAGGCACGTTTTTAAGTACATCATGGGACTGATTGTAAGACTTGAGATTAAATATTTACATATGTTTAGTGTTATACATTCAAGCTTACAATATGTCCAGAGGGATTATTCGCAGACGTTCTTGAACAATATTTCAATGGATTGTGACGAATGAGTTACTTATAAACAGAACGAGGTTTATGAAAATCTGAATATACGAGAGCTGCGGAGGCGTACACCCACGTGGGAATCATATGTAAATGCTTCTATACGTTCTCAGACTTGTAGCTTGTGGCGCAACCTGGTAAGTATTGCTGTAAAGTGGTTTAGGTTTAAATGTCTGTTAGGGATAATATTAAACTTCCTAATATGGTTTGAATATTTTATATGAATATAACGTATTTGTTGCTTGTTTTGAATCAAAATTGTATTCAATAAAGTGTAGGCCGTTTTATCTTTTCCGACGCTTCGAAGACTTAGCAGCCTTCATGCTCGGGGGGACTGAGGTGTTCGTAGTCCGAAGTGTCAAAATTACAACATCAACTTATATTTTATAAAAATACAAAATGAAAAAAAAACAAAGAATTCCACATTTCAAATTTCCAGCGCTGAGAACCATTATTACTTAACTCCAACTAATGAAATAAACTTGGTGAAAATGAGGTGTAATTATTGCCCCTTTTACTTCGTGATACAGATCCAGAAAAAGCCTGGCTTTTGACATACAAAATCTCAGCGCCACTAAACATTTATATTAGTGGAAATCATTAGCTAAACGCGCTGTCAGAGATAGGTCTCTGTTCGAAGCCACTCGAGCGCCTGAGCCCGACACATAGCGTTAAGTGTTAACTATTTATGTTTTTGATAACCAAATGTTGCTTACATCTGCTAATTACTTGATTTTGACATAATCCTACCGTCGCCAAAAAAGCGGCGATAGCCTAGTTGGTTGTGGAACGGACTGCCGAGACGAATGTCCGCAGGTTCAAATCCCAAGGGCACACACCTCTGATTTTTCTAATAAATTATGTGTGTATTCTTTGTGAATTATCGCTTGCTTTAACGGTGAAGGAAAACATCGTGAGGAAACCTGCATACCTGAGAAGTTCTCTATAGGAATTTCGAGGGTGTGTGAAGTCTACCAATCCGCACTAGGCCAGCGTGGTGGACTAAGGCCTAATCCCTCTCAGTAGTAGAGGAGGCCCGTGCTCAGCAGTGGGCAAGTATATAATACAGGGCTGATATTATTATTATTATTATTACTACTGTCGCCATGTTGTGTAAAATATTATGATGGTTCTTACTAATGCACAGGTTAGTAAGGAACTACTATGAATGAATAAGGTAATGCTGTTTCCGTTATAATATAGAATTTAAAAAAATGGTTATTGGTTTTTAGGAATAGTGTCGGTACCAGATATATGACCAAAAACGAAATAATTTTAAATTGCAACTTAATGCAAATTACGTCTATGTTCTAATTTTTTATCACTAAAATACTTATTTTTTTCCTAAGGATATATTTATCATTGAAACAGGAAACAGATAAAACACTTAAAATTAATTTTTAAATATTCTACAAATTACATTCTTGTTTGCTCTGAGTTGTTTGCTCGGAGTCACTCATAGGTAAACAGATAAACCGGGTTGCCCTTGAGTGGGACATTTTCTACAGGACAGGTGCGGTCCTGCGTGTTATTTACGACTTCGGTTAGGGCTGTCAGGGTTGCCATAATCTAAGAGTGGAAAATACAGTGGCGGGAAATATGAGGACTGTAGAGTGTAGATAAAAGAACACACTCATGCCTTTTATCCCAGAAGGGGTAGGCTGAGGCGGTGGTGGTGATACTGAGTAGAAAAACGGAATATGGCTTTGCCCAGTCCGGGGATTGAACCTGAGACCTCATCACTGCAGTCCTATCGTAAAAAATACTTCATTCATCAAAGCAGTCTTAATCATAGGATAAAGAATCTTTTTATAATACCTACTTATACGTATGCAATCTCAGGACAGATAGTCTATTTTAAACATAAATACCTACATCGTATGTTCTGTCCTGTATTTATATTTCTTAATATTTTCTGATACTAACTCAACTTTGTAAGTAATGGCTGACATATCTGGATAAAAATCCATTCACTACATTAATATTTAGCAGGGAAATCTTCTTCGAAATTGAGTGTATATCAAGAAAAATATATAAGGTTATTCAGCCAAATTCCATTTGGTTATTTGGCAACCCTCTTCGGGACAAAGATTCAAACTGTTTCATATTTATATTTATGTTCCAGCTATGTAAATTTATGAGTCGTATAAACAAAATCGACACTTTCCTTCTGCGAATTTATGACTTTTTATTAATTTGAACAGTATTAATTTTGGAGTTGGCGTTTTATTTTTGCAAACGACGGACGAGTATTTTTGTACACAGATTAAAAAACGGCTTATCTTAATACCTTTTTTTATTTTGGTTTGATTTACTCCTTAAGGAGAAGGCAAAGTCTTAATACCTTTGCGATTCGAGGTCTTGCTGAGAGGTTTTTAATTTTCGAATATTGATATTATTTTTGTATTCCATTTATGAATTAATTTATTTTTAACTTTTTCCATTAAATATTTATGTTTAAAATAATTCAAATAAGGTTTTTTTACATTCCTGTTATGTTCTCAGTTCAAATTATAGTGTGAACTCACTGATTAGAAGTTAAACATGTTTGTGTAGAATGCTCTAATGAGGAAATATGTCGTGAGAAATTACATGTCACTTAAGTGTAATTTCTAATACGCGTGTGTTAATTGAATCCGAAAATGTGAGCTCCCGATATTATTTTATAGTTTTTTTCGCGTTTTTTTTTTCAACTCGTCTTGACTAGAATTTTCTAATATACGTACATATTTTTATGTTCTTAAGTAAAGACAGAAAAAACAAATATTCATTCAAATATTAAAACAAAGGAGATGACACTAATATTTAAGATATAAAGTTGAAATGTTTGTTTGTTTCACCGCTTTAATCTCAGGAACTACTAAACCGATTTTGAAAATGTTTACACGAATAGAAAGTTAGATTAATCCTGAAAGCTATACGCTATTTTTTATCCCGGGAAAATATAAAACAGGACTTTTATCCCGGAAAACTTATTCACACGGGCGGAGCCGTGAGCAGTGAGAAATAAGAATGTGACTCAGAAAGGACAAGACGTGTCGATTTGAAATACTTCGCACCGTTTTCCTCAATGTACAGAGAAACGGTAATACAAAGATTCCCCAATAAGGAAGTGTTTTATAAAACTTTCACTGCATAAACATTGTTTGAACAAATATGAAAATTATACAGCACTTATACGAATATAGTAAACAAACCGTGAATGTGGAGCCAAACACTCGGATATAGCGAGACTTCACACATTTTTTAAAGTATATTTATGCGAGTTTTGGTCATAAAACTGTTTCCTAATTGTTGTTGGTAGGATATACGCATCCGTCCGGATAGCATTGAGATCAGTCTGTGTATGCCCGGTTTCAAACGACGGCATAATTGTGTCGACTGGCGAGCGGTAATCATTTCTCGTCACACAATTTGGACTCTACTCCACTTACCATTTGGCGCAGTGGTCATTTTTTCGAGTCTTTATAAATAAAGGTACCGGATAATTCTTAAGGATACCATTTATTATGTTAGATCAGAGTAAATTTTACATTGCGTTACTAAATGAAACTACATGTTTTTCATTACCTCAGCCAACATTGAGCCAAAAATCATCTATGAATATATTCATATTCATTATTATGTATTTAATGAATATATTGATTGATCATATATTGATATTCATATTTTTTGTTAGCCAAAAATGCCGACTTTATTGTTTGATTATTTTATCGTTTTGTTAAAAGCGAGTATGGTGTGTATGTAAGTGTATTTCTGTCTGAATGTATGATGTAGCCGCTCTAAGAATTTCTCTTCGTGTAATAGTGGCTTTAAAGCGTGTAAAATTAAAATTAATTTTTATTACTATTTATTTTGTTTGAAACTTACACTTTTTATTTTACATCTATGGTTGGAATAACTTAGGGTAAAGTGTTGTTTTCTTGGTAAGAACTTATATGATTTTATTTACTAACGTAATGTCAAAATGGCCCTGTATATTGGTAGTGATGGTTGCTGGTGAATAAAATATTGTATTAACCAGCAACCATCACTACCAATATATATGTTTTCCTCCTATCTAAAATACAGTTAAAAAACATCATATTATACTTACATTAAAAATTGTATGATTTCGACCCCAATATAAAATATTGTCACAAAATCTATCGATCGTAAATAGAAATATCTTTCTATTCAGTTAATCTATTAATATTGTTAACATTACGAATAAACGTGGACAACACTTGAGCGAAAAAGGCTTATATCCAACATAGGTGTTTGTACGATGTGCTCTTTCTACCGAAGACAGTTATATCTCGGATGTTCCAGTCGAAAGACCGTAGTTACCATCCGAAAATAACCTGCGCCGAATATAAATCCATCTGTCCGATTGCTTCGAGTTATTGTCGAATGACGTTTGTAGTTCAATAGATTTCCTAAAAATAACCTCTACCGTTTATTTTAGTACTGGCCGTTTTTAATAAACGATACCAATTTTGATTTTCGATTGCATCCCAAGAATGAACCAATCAAAAGAAGCCGTTTGTAAGTATGTCAAAAAACTCGTTCTGATTGGTCCATTTTCGAGATACATTGAAAAAAGTGCGTTCGTTTATTGAAATGGAAGTAAATGTTCCGTCATTTATATAATTGAAGAAAAATATGCCTCGGTGGCGTAGTTGGCTTGTGGTATGACCGTGCTAAGGTCTCGCGTTTGATCCTCGGGTATTATATTGCGTTATGCTCAGTATTACGCTGGAATGTGGAACTCTAAAATACTTATATCACACGGTCTCGAAATTGTATCCAGGCTACGTGTCGACCTCAATTTAACCATGCCGGTCATTGCTGGACGATGGTATTAAAATCTTTTTATTTCTTACCAAAAGTTGTTCCAAACTATATTCAATCAGACACATGGCTTGTAACTGTCAGTTAAGCATACTAACAACGTTCGACATGTCGCGTGGGCATCTTTGGAAAGCTAGTATGTCCGCCTGCAATAAATATAATAAAACTTCACACAACCATAGTACAATTCTTACAGCCATATATTTGTATACATGATTTTAGTACACAGTTTATAGTCAACTTGATGTTAATTAGAGTTATAATAAAAATGTGGTAATTAGGCAGAGGAGTAATGCTTTACAGTCTCAGTAATTATAATTATTCATAATATTAATAATACACTTATTTTTGTAGCTTAATTTTTTAGGTAGATTTATGTGTGGGTTTTTATATGAGCGCAGCAAAGTGACCTTACTACACCTGATGGTAAGTAAAGTTGAGTCCAACAGAATGTCGATTGACGAGAGATGATTACTCCTCGCCAGTCGCCACAATTATGCCGGCCTGTGGGAACTGGATATACATAGGCTCATCCCCGAACGCGACGCACTTACGTGGCCCTCTATGGCGGGTTTTAATACTTTGTGTTTGCTATCTGGGCGGTTATAAAATATATCTTACCACCAATGTGTTCTTTGCCTTATAGGTTTACGATTATAAAATAAAATAAAATCCAAACTATTGATCGTTTACCATTCTAAACAGTCAAATGTAAATCATACCCTCACATCTGTTTAACCAAATTGTACGAGCAATAAATTCATAAACTAGACAATCAATTTAATAATAAAGGTCCCGGCCAATTTGGCACGACGCCTACAAAGGACCGTCTTCCGTGCATATTAGCAGCCCTTGGACCAAGAAAGCCAATTACAACACATTCCGATTTATTATTCGGCGTAGGCGCTTTTCAATTGGAAAATAGAGGATGCGTTTGGACGGTCGGCTTGAGTAATGAATATCTATTTGGAGACGTTGGTGTACAAATTGTTTTGTCTAGTGTTAGCGAGGCTGAAACAATAGCAATCATTGTTTCTTCCATTTCATTCGTATCTCACAATACAATAGTGTTATGACATGATTCAATATTTTGAAACTTTTCGTGTAGTCAGCAGTAATGTTCAATTAGCGTGGCTTTGTTCTTCAGAGAATCGCGGGTTGGGTTTTATAGCATCATCGCTCCTGCCTTATTCCACTATAATGTGTGTGTGTAAAATCAATCCACACTTAGAAATTATTTCGTTTTGTTTTTACGGTAGGTCGTATACTAATCTATCAATAACCCTGTGACAACTCAGGTTAAAACAATAAATAGTTACAGAGAATTATTGCAAATAACTTTAAATATGTAGCGTCCTGACACTCAACATATATGAAATATTTAATTATTTTTGCGCATAAGGTCAACAGGCTCCATTCCGTCTACAGGGCCGAATCCATCTTTTTCCAATTACGGAGGTACGATTAAAAGGACAGCCCCTGACCTTAGTTCTTTAGACATTTTGTCACGCTTATTTTTCTTCTTTTTTATTGCTTTTAATAACGAGACGAGCTTACCATTCGGCTGATGGTAAGCGATACTTCCACCCATAAACAGTAGAAACACAATCCAATACCTTGAATTACAAAGTTTTTTTTGGTATTTCACTGCGCTCGCCATCCTGAGATACATGACATGTCTTATTATGTTCAGTAGTTACGCTGGCTATAATGTCCTTCAAAGCGGGACACAACAGTGACTACACACTGCTGCTTGGCGGCAAAAATAGTCATTGAGGTGATACCTAGCCAGGCGGACTCTCACATATAAGAGACCTACCACCAGTTATTTGATCGCACACAGTATAATTTTGCTTCTATTAAACACTACAATAGCAATGCACGATGAATAGTGTACAACCAACGTGTTATTAGTATCACAAGTCACCTGGTCAGTATTTATGTAAAGTGGCTTCCCATTCGGACGCTGTTAGCGCGATGTTTTGACAAATGTACAAGCCACTGGTACAATCTGTGTACGATCTCACCAACGTGTAATTAGACCGGCTGACTAAGCGGAATCTATGGGAGCGATGGACGGCCTCGGCGAAGATTTAAGGCCCCATTGTCGACTTTATTGCACATCCGATGTCCGTTTTCGACTCGTACGAAATTTATCAGTCGGAATTGAATGTCAGGAGTTCAACTGCAAATTATATGAATGCTTTACACCAATTCGAATGAATCATTTGGGAATAAAAATTTATAGGAATGGTAACCTACCGCACCTAGAGAGAACGGAAGCAGTTGCGATATTTGCGTGGCATTAGTTTAGTCATTTTGAATTATGTTGACATTTTAATGATATTTATTATGATCCTTAATGTTGGTCCATAAAGCTGTTTCTAAGAAATCAAATGACTTTGGATTTTCCTGGTTTGTCATCACCCATTAAAACTTTTATAAAACATTTTTATCATCGCTGTTGTGATGTTTCTTTAGAATTTTACCTGTTACCTCACACTCCTTTCTACCAAATTTTAATCACATTTCCAGTTGCAAGATCGTGTTTACCATATTTTTTGTCCCATTCTATTACGCATAGCCGTTACCAATTAGTTATCTGGATGTTAGATCAAATTGCGTCGGCCGATCATCGGTCCCGTTCGGTTGCATCACAATTGTAACAAAAATTGTCGATGTCTACCGCTATTTGGTCTTGGTGTTTGATAGTAGTTTACTGTAAAATATTAAGGATTTTTATCATTTGACTGCAGATTATATTGTATTTAAAAATGTCTGAAATTATAGTGGAGACGGAAAAAACGTCGGAGTTTATTTCATGTTGATTACTTAACGGTTTTATACAACTAAGTGTTGCTCGCTGCTTCGTCCGTATAAAAAGATAAAAAGCCTTTTCTACTACAAAGGAATGAAATCTGTAGTGATCCATATAACCATCTGTATGATGCTGGCACCATCTATTTAGAAAATCAGATGGAATAATTCAATTATTTCTCAGGAGGAAGTTATCAGGATAAAGACATAAGAAGTAAGACTAAGTATTCCCCCCGGCTTGGAACTTGAAGCATTAATTATCTTATCCAGATGACTTCTGGTG
Organism: Manduca sexta; assembly: GCF_014839805.1. Lineage (NCBI taxonomy): Eukaryota > Metazoa > Arthropoda > Insecta > Lepidoptera > Sphingidae > Manduca > Manduca sexta. Next base: position 4,775,331 of record NC_051133.1, on the reverse strand, counting down.
GTTCAATGGTTACTAATCTTCATAGAGTTGATAGTAACGTGCTGGTCTAATCTGAAGATTATCTAAAAACTAGCTGTGGCTGCGTAAAAATAATTTTGTTACAAAGTTTTTCCCGCGTAAATCCCGACCCACGAGACACGAGACGTTTTTTACACCCACGCGACATCTTCAACTCTAATCGTTATATTTCAGTCAATTTACATAAATCCGTAATGTACTATTAACCTAAACCTTAAAGAATTGCACCAACTTCTAGTAAAAACCGTACAAAAATTCGTTCAGTAGATTTTGAGACATCGATCACATACATACAGATAGTTTTTTGGGACTTTGTTATATAATATGTATAGATACATTAAAATAGCTCCAGCCATTTTCGAATCCATCGGGAATATACGTATCTTTATGAATATAGAAACTTATTCTTATATAAAGAAATGTAAAGTGCTGGCAAGTAAACAATTTTCTTTTTTTAATTCTCAATTGGGCCGGTGTAAGGCACTGTTGACTAAGGAAAGAGATTGTTGGCTGAGGAAATATCTTTAAACAGTTTAAAGAGCAAAAAGCGTCAAAATTAAGTTAATTTATGCCCAAATTAATAAGGACGTAATTATGAGTTCCGGTTAATTATAACGGTCGGTGTGCGGGACTGCCTAAATGATATATTTTTAATTTATATACGGGTATGTTTTTATCGAAGTTGGGCAATTTTGATTGGTTCTTATGGATCGGATTGAAAATCAAAATTGGGTTCTCTTACTGTAATCAGCCGTTAAAGACAATAAAATTACCTGATATTGTCGGCAAATGTAGATTAAGTTGCTCATAAAAACTAGTATAAATATGCGAAACGTTCGGTGCCATTGTTCTTATAAACATATCTAGTTGAATATGCAATTTCTAAAAAGGCACATCTCATAAATATACTATCTAGATCAGGGGTGGCCAACTTGATAAGACCCAAGATCTACTTTTCACTGATGATACTCTGTGCGATCTACCAAGCTACATACATCGTGAAATCTTAAATGAAACAACATAGTTCAGTGCACAATTTATTATTATTTTGATTAAAAAATGATACAAGACGATGCGTGCAGCAGTTAGTGATTAGGTATGTTGCGCCATCTGTTCTACGTATTTATATTTTTGCCTTGCCACGATCGACTGGACTTGTTGACTGACAACGATCGAGCGGTTGGCCACCCCTGATCTAGATCTATATCGAGAAATGTATATATAACAACAAATAACAACAGAGCTTCTGTAATTTTTTATTGTGAATTTACCCAAAATCCTAACCCACCTTTATATTTCTTGAACTTTTTACATTTTTGGGCATGTGCCCTTTCAATATTCTGCTCCTTGATAATGAATACTCTACTCTTCGACACTTCATGAGAAAGTTAAACAAAAATCGCCTTCGTCAAATTAGTTTGATTTCGATATAAAATAGTTTTCCAAAGATACGACCTTAATTTGTATTTGAGTATTTTAAGTAACCGTTTAATGTATGTTCAGTAGTTAGTAGCATCTGTGAGGTCATTTAGTACAGGACACTAGCCGGTCGTTTGTACCACTCGACTAATTATCTTATTGGTCCAAGTGACCGCTGCTAGTAAAGGTCGATTTGCTTTGAACTTTCCTAGTATTTTGTAGTTTACATTTCGTTGTTGTCCTTTCAAAGGACACAAATAACAAATACTTTTTTGTTTTTTTACATTTCCGACCTCACAACCTCTACAACTCCTGTAAAGTAGGATCAGCAGTGGACGCATTTATGTTATAAAGCCTGTTTTACGGCTGCATTTTATCAGATAAAATTTATTCACAACAAATAACACAAACAAATAAAAATGACAGTTGTATAAAACAGATATATAAAATTGACAAATTGTCTCACTTTTATATTCAGCAATTTATAATTTATTGCTCATGGCTCAACCCACGTGAAAAAGTTTTTCCTGGATAAAAGTAGCCTAAACAACTCAGGAGTAATCTACTTTCATATTAGTGGAACAAAACTCAAATCTGTTTAGCAGTTCCTGAGATTAGCGCGTTCAAACAAAACAAATTCTTTAGCTGTATACCTTAATATAGTTTCGACGAATAACTTTTATCGAACAATTGAAAAATCAGCTCTAATTATATCATTATGCTATATAAAAGGACCTTCTAAAATAAATAGAATATAGACTGAACAATCATTTTAAATTTCGAATCCAAACTCAAGATCTAAGTCCTCTACAAATCGCAATCTTTAACAACATAACGAATATTTGAAGGCGTACTGGCCGGTATATTTACCCCAACTTGACACATTATCTTTACCGCAAGCTCTACAGAAGCACATAATAAATGAGACGAGGGTTGGACCCTGACCGAAGTTATTAAAGGGCCGCCCGCGTGATGTTATCTGGTCTATCTATCTCATTATTGCTGTCTCGAGCTGTTGGTAAACCAGCTTTAATTCCTGTTTTTAGTGATAAATATATGTTTTTGTAGGGATTAAGAAGTACAAACTATTGTTTTGATAAGTTTGCTTGTGGTTAAAAAAATAATAAATTCTATATTTGTTATGATTGTGATGGAAAAATATACCACTGACATTATTTTTTATCCCAAAACAATTAGAAAACAATAATTATATTAAATACTAGCTTCCGCTCGCAGCTTCGCCCGCGTGGATTTCGGACTTCAAAAATGGAGCCGGTCGCGAACGTTCGAGAATGTTCGTTTTACGAAGCTACTCGCTAGGTGATTCGCTAGCCTCTAGGTGCCAAGCAAGCTGTCTGCCTGTGCGTTCGCGACCTTATATATATACAAAAATAATCCTTATAGCATGATTCAGTATTCACGCATGATGGCTTATTATTAGCGTATTTCATGTATAACTGGTGTTTCTATACCGATTTCTATGATTCTTTTTTATGGAATATTTAATAATGTTAACTTTTTTAATTAGGGATGACTGAGAGTGTTATAAACGTAAGAGTAGACAATTATAATGAGAAAGCTTCGAACTGCTAAGCTATCGGGAGTTACACGCGTTATTGTGAGTCAACCATAAAAGATAGACATATGCTGTCGTGGGATATTTTTTACATAATTTTAAGGAGAACATTTCCGTCATACATGATTTCTGTGTAGCTTTAACCATTCAGGTTGCACACGCGACGGAAGCTTAAAAAATTGAGTAACTTCTCCCCTTTTCCCAACATTTCCCTTCACTGCTCTGCTCCTATTAATTGTAGCGTGATGAAAAGTATACTGTAACCAGCACAGGAGTATGACAAATAATTGTACCAAGTTTCGTTAAAATCCGTCGAGTAGTTTTTGTTTCTATAACGGTTATACAGACAGACAGACAGACAGACAGACAGACAGACAGACAGACAGACAGACAGACAAAAATTTTACTAATTGCATTTTTGGCATCAGTATCGATCCCTAATCACCCCCTGATACTTATTTTGGAAATATATTTCATGTACAGAATTGACCTTTCTACAGATTTATTATAAGTATAGATAGATTAATTATCATTAATCACAAAAAACATCAATGAGATTTTCTTCCATCAGCTTAATGCTAACATAGAATGTCCAATTCCAACATCATTCCAGATAACAAATAAAACAGAAGTCACAAGTATCATGTCGCACTGCCAACGTCAATTAGACATTCAGAGGAAGAAAGTAATCCAAAAACACGTCTGCAATTAACACTAACGCTCTAAACGAGCCCGATGATGAACAATGACGTGCACTTAGCTTCCGCCGATATAGGGTTGTCACGCACAGCGGCGATGTCAAAAAAAAATTTACTAAGTTTACGTACGTAGATTTAAGGTTTCGTGTCTAATTATATTTGAATAAAAAGCTGAGATAGTAGTAGATAGTTTCTGAGGTTAGCGCGTTCGAGTAAGCAATATAATTTATTTGTTCAAAACTTTGCAGCTTTATATATTAGTATAGATAAGGTAAGGTTTATAAGTAAAATTTTGTTTATATGTAACGCTTTAAAACTATCTGATTCTCAAAATTCTTTTACAATAGAAACCATCGTTATACTACGTACTAGATTTGGCGTTCGGAACATTCACTGTGTTCAACTGAATTGAACTGCAATCAATTCAAACTGACTTTAGTATGGTCAATATTGACAGTTTGTGGTTGTGTACGGAGTGGCGCTCATGTTATAAAAACACGAGTCTAAGTGTAAACCTGGATTTGAATAAAAAATATTAGTCAAAGAAGTAAACTTATTTGTTGTTGAAAAGAATAAATAGGTTATAACAGTGACGTTTTGGTTGCCATTTTAGTTCAGATTTTGAACAAATACTTTATATGAACGTTCGTGTCGATAGAATATATACGTCAATGATAGAAACACACAATTCGTTGAGTGCTTTATACTTAGTCTAACATGAGTGAACTTCCGAGAAACTACGTTAAAAATTCAATATCTGGCAATCCTAACTACGCCAGCGGAATGACAATAAAAGGAACATCGAGATAAAAGCGTTAATTTGTTACAACGTGTGTGTTAGTTGACCGACTTGTTTCCTGCGAATGTACGTGACTTCATTGTGCGGTCTTTATGCCCGCAGAGAATTAATTTAGGCGGGAAAATTAATTTATTCTCTTTAATGAGTATTTGCTGTCGTTTTTTGGGAATCATTATGCAAATGATTTAGGCGATGTAACGTTGAGTAAAAAGGTTAGTTTTTAGTTTGTCTTATAAAATTATTTTTCGCCTCCTTGGTTTAGTGGCAGCATATGTGAAGAAAGAAAGATAATATTGTTTTGTAACACGCAAAATTACATAATAATTACAAAAAAATAATACTTAAATCTATTTGATTGTCATAAAAGCAACTCCAAGTCTAAAATAAACTATTATGCTGATAAAAGAAAAATGTTATAGTCTATAGACTGGGAGAATTCTGGGTTCGATTCCTAGGTCAGGCTGTTTTGTTTTCTGGGTTTCTGTGTGTGAAAAAGTGTGTTGCGGTGATCTTATATTGGAATGAAATAAGGAGAGGTGGACGAGAATCTATTTTATAAACGGAGATGCAAATATAAAGCTTATATTATATGTTATTCTGAGAAATGCACTTAAAATGAACGCAAAATTCTCAACTACTTTCCTTGCAAAGTGGTAAGTACACTTGTACGAATAACGCTTATGTTCCACGAGGAAAACATTTCAGCAAAGTACATACAATTGGAACGGTTTTTGTATTAGCGTACTGACCTTTTGGTAGCATTTAAACCAATCAGGGACACGACCTTTTATCTCAATTAATGAAGCAAAGGTTTCCCGTTTCCACGCCTTCATTACGTTAATTAGCCTTGGTAGGCTCGTGAATGAAAGATAACTAGTTTACTATCTTAGCCCAGTAAAATGAACTTAGACGAAGAGAAACATAAATATGATATTGTGGTTTTATTACTAAAAACGTTTGTTTCCAGACATAAAAAAACAAAAATAGTTCCCACGTTGTTAAATAAATGCTTCGAATTCTAAATTCAAAATACTAAACATTGGATAGCAACTGGCCGCTCTTGCGTGACGATGGTGACCGTAAAAACTAAAAAATAAAACGAGAACAGTTTTTAAATTTGGAAAAAAAAAATACTTTTGTTATATTTTTTAAGTCAATTGTTGCGTAATCTGATTAAGGATGACGTAATTGGGTACGCTGTTTCATATTGTAAGATAAATTAATATTGCTGACGACCCAAAAAGTACATTTCCTCTCCAATCCAACCACAATTCCTTTGATATTAATTTAATATTATTGATAATCCAATTTGATACAAGTGTTAATAGGCTATTTACTTACCATCAGATGATAATTTGATGGCCTTTTGTTTTGGTGTAAGAATCTCTTTAATGTGCCAAGCTACGCTATTTCAAAGAAAATGTTCGCTGTAGCTACTACCATTTGGCGTATGTTTAAATTCTTAGGAGTGTCTTATAGCATAATCAGTTTGGAATTCATAGTTCTCACGACTGTGCCTTTATAACTCTAATAACACAATTTTGTAGCCTACTTAATTTGCTACAATTGCAACTACATACAAAAATTAAAGATCAGTCAGTTCGGCCATTCTACAGGGACTGTGTTAAAGGTGATACTAAATATTAGATGTAGATTTATAGCGTACGTGGTAAATTGCTGTTTTGAAGTATCAGGTTTGATTCTTGGTCGGGTATACAGATTGGGGTATTGGCTCGGTAACAAAAAATCAAATGATATCATTGACTTATATTCTATAGACACGAACGTCCATATCAACTATTTGTTCTAAATCTGGAGTTAGAACTAAAGTTCGCTGCATCGCTAAAGCATCAATCGTCTTACCAAACTTTTAAACATGCAGTGTTAAATCGCTGTAAATAGAGTATAAGTAAAATGGCAACCAAAACGTAGCTATTATAACCTATATATTCACTTGAACAACAAATAATTTTACTTCCTTGACTAATCATTCTTATTCATATCCAAGTTTACAATTAGACTAGAGTTTTTATATTATAAGCACCGCTACGCACACGTCAATGTTGAAACCATACTAAAGTCAAGTGTACGGATTGCAGTACAGTTGAGTCGAACGCAGTTAGTGTTCGGAACGCCAGATCCAGCACGTAGTATGTGTATATCGATGACTGTATCAATATTAAAAACTGACTAAATCAATTCATTTAGTCAGTTTTTCAGACAGGCAATTGCCTGCCTTGAGGATCGAATCCAGGACTTTATCGGATATTTAGCAGGTATAAGACTAATGAAGTACACAGAACAACTATATTGAGTATTTAATCTCAAACCATGATCATACGTGTCTTTTTACTGAACCTTATAGTTAACAGCTTCCTGTCAACTAAAAGTACTTCTATGCTCCGCATTACGAAATAGCTATACATGTTCTTTAATTGCAATCCGGTTTCGACATGTGGTCTGCAATGGTTTTTGTCTCTTTATTAAAAAATTCTTTCGATATACTCTATGAAACATGTGTTAAAACATATGGAATACATCTAGGCGTTTGGAGTCCAAATGACTTTTGTCGCTTCATAAGATTATGGAACGTGGACGAAACATGCTGTTTAAGTATTGAATTGTCTGAATTTTAATCTAAAATTGTTTATTATTAAAATGATTTCTTATGTTTACGCGAATGCTACACATTGAAATAAAAATATTTTTTCGGATTTTGTCGCGGTTTTTGATATTGTAATTTTCTCAAAACATTTCGAACACTTTGCAGCCTTCATGGTGTTATAATTTTCTTCCGACGTTTCGAAAAGTGCAGCCTTCATGGTGACTGGGGAGACTACTATAATAATATAAAAACTACGATAAATTCCGAAACATAGTTTAATTTCAATGTTCTTTATAATTCTTACATATTGGGAATTCAACTGCAGGTCTAGCAGACAATTAATAGTCTAAAAAGGCGTACAAGGCCACATACATGCCGGTCTTCTTAAAGTTGCTGCCAAGCTGTTTCTCAAAAACATCAGAAAGTTTTTTCGTAGTAGCAAATTCACAATACGTCACATCGAATCGGTTTCCACTATTTATCGCCAAGCTCACATCCGCGCGATGTTACTTACAATCAACAGTTTAGTATGTCACATGAAACCAAGGCCAAATGAATATTGTAAATAGGTCATACGGCGTGAGAGCTAAATTACAGAGCGTAGGTCTTAAGTAACGAGCTAATTAAAGAGCTCTGGTTGCGATCGTTTTTGTAATGCGAGGCGTTGTTGCGGTCTGTGCGGTGCCATATCGCCACCTACGATGCATAGGGCTGGAGTTGGAGTTGCAGTGGGGGGCAAATGGCAGTTTGTGGTTCAGTGGCCAAAGGTCCATATAATCCGATTCCTGCCGGCTTCTCTTTCGTAACTTATGTAAAATATCATTATCATTGTAACGATTTGCAAACCGCATTTATGCGTATTAGTAATACCTATGTGTTGTGTCGGTTTCCTTTTCTGAAAATGTCCTCCTTCACCACTCTTGTGGTTAAAGTCTTGAATAGAGTATTTTTTCGTTTGCGCTGACGGGATATGCACCGCTCGTCTATAAGTACGCTTGAGTCAGGGAACTCTGTGATTTTGTTATTTATCAATGTTTAGTGACGTTAAATTACATATTAGTTTATGGGAAGAGGATTCAAAATGTTGAATAGTTAGATACGTTATTGGTAAGGTTGTTAGTTACGAAGAAAACATTAACAAACTGCGATAAAGTTCGAAAATGTGTTTCATTTCGATGTCTGAGATGATGTTTAATTCGCGCATACATAAGAAACAATTATGGTACGAAGTTTATGTTTGAGATAAACGCAACCAGGGGGGTCTACGGGCCCATAAGATAACTAAGTTCGTTCACTTACAACGCCCTGTTCGTACACGACACGTGCCTTGCTTGCATTTACGTAGGTGGCTTTGGATTTTGGAGTCTGTTTTTTGCGAAAAACATTGGTTGAATCATATCTCGGCGGCTTCTTTTTAATGGAAATTCAATTATAAACATTAATTCGTACGTGATTCATTTGCAAGGTTATTCACTGATTTCCAAAGATATTCTGTATAATTCTATTGACCTGTTAGTTCTAAGAATTTTTTTTTATATTAAATCAATTCATTGTACAAGTCTGATAAGACTCATACCTTACGGTCTGAGTTATCTTGAAGTGTCTTCTCTTTCACATGTTCCTTACAGTAAGGTCTTCTTATTGTTTGGATCAATGTTGCTTCGAATCAGAAACACAGTAGTAGCTCAGCCGAAAATTATCTTGCTAATTCCTCTGATTACTGATGCGACAGCTTAAAAATGTGTTTGGGTGTTTGTGCGGTTTCTATCATTGAACTTATTTTGTAGAAATTTGTCACACAGGTACACCATGTCTTTATTATGGAATAATATACAGTGGGACTTTTGTAACAGACATTTTTTTTCATTACTTTGGATGACGAGACGAGCTTGCTGTTCGCCTGATGGTAAGTGATACTACCACCTATAAACAGCAGAAACACCATCCAACACAATTACAAAGTATTGTTTGTATTCCACCGCGCTGGCCATCCTGAGACATGAGATGTTAAGTCTTATTATGTCCAGTAGTGACACTGGCTACAATGTCCTTCAAACAGGAATATAATAGTGTATACGCACTGCTGCTTGGTGGCAGAAATAGACATTGCAGTGGTACCTACCTAGGCGGTCTGTCACAAGAGAGACCTACCACCAGAAAAAAACCAACAATGCGGGCGGAACTGGAGCTACAACTTGTTTATACAATGTCTATAGAAGTAATGCAAAGCGGGTCTTGAGCACCGAATGCAATATATGTGTTAAGCCAAAGGTCGGGCTTAATGGCGCGCATTAAGATAGGCCCACAGCACTGGATTAGTGTGGGCTGATGACAATGATGTACGTCTAATGTTTTGTTAAATAACATGGGACTTGTGTATAGCCTTGAAATGGAGAATGTGTATTGGATTGTTGGTCGATTATGATAATGAGAAATAGAAATCCTTTATTGCAGAATGTACTTCACATACCTAGCACTGGAATGGCTTCGGCGTATTTGGATCGAAGTTCCGAAGTCACTCTAAAGTGCGGATGGCAACCACCATGGGGTTTTTAGTCAGTAAAAATCCGAGACACCCCGTCTACCTTATATATGCACGACTGGGATGCAAGATTAAAGAAAAAGGTACTCGACATACAGATGGTTTTCAAATATAAAAATGTTCCAATACATTCTACTTGGTGTTTTAGTTTTAAAATAAAATACATAATTATACCGAATATTTTATTATTATAAGACTAAGGAACAAATAGAATCACGTAAATAATATTTAACGATCCCTTGTTCGACTGTTTTGAACACAGCCGCTAATTATAATTGTTTATGGTCGAGGCGCCGCGTATAGCAATGGCATACGCATGCCGAAACGAACGAAATTGGCAGGCATCGGCCGCGCAAGTTGAAAATATATTATTTTGCTGGTGGTTGGATATATTTAATATCCCACCGTACACAAGGTGTTAAAACCCGCCGTAGTGGCCCACGTAAGTGTGTCACGTTCTGGGATCAACCTGTATATATCCGGTTGCAACAGGCCGGCATTATTGTGTCGACTGCCGAGGGGTAATCATCTCTCGTCAGTCGACATTCTATTGGAGTCCATTCCACTTACCATGAGGTGCAGTGGAGTATCTTTGACGTGAAAGCATAAAATAAATACGAAATGCAACTAAATGAATGCAATATTTATTCACGTTTAGTCGACGACAGTATTGGCTTGATGCGCCATAATGGCGGTCACGAAGTGCCATTTATCAGTGCTAATGGCCCGGCTGCTAAATTTCGACAATTCCTTTATTGCAATAACTGTAAACGATTTTGATTAGCGTTGAGTATTTGGGTAGAAAGTTGAGCTATTATACATCCGTATTCAAATACGGATAGCTCAACTTCAAGTATTCAAATGCTATTATTTTTGTCAACTGCGTGACCCGAGGAAAGCTTTGGTTTTGAAGCTGATAATAAATGGAATTGCGGTCAAATAGAGTAATGAATGACCAGAAGTGATCGACCCTAAGAGTGACTAGCGGCATAATTATCTTCAATGACAAGGTCAGTAAAGACTAAAGACAATTATGTCGGCGTGTGAAACCGATGTGTACTACATACAGGTTGAACTCACAACGCGTCATACTTAGTGGTGACAGATACAATTAGAGTAAATGACATAGATATGACGAGTTAAATTTTTATAAATCTAAGATTATGGACATAACACTTAGTTATGAACAAATACTATGAAGATCACACATCAGATTAACGTTCATCAATAAATACTAAATATCCGTAAGAAATTATTATTCAATGAACGACAATAAGGCATAGTAAAAATTATGAAGTTGTATAGACACTAGAAAACCAGAATTATTTTGATCATAAATTACCTTTTTTAGGGATAATTCTAGTGTTCGCGTGGTTCGGTACCGGTAGCAAATAATGCTTTTTTTTGATAATTAAAACTAGTGGTGTATATGATGATCGTTATTCGAATGAATAACTATAATGTGTACTATACAGGATCAAAATTGTTTTGCAGTTATCGTTCCGTTTAACGCCGAAAATATTCTCAAAGTAGAGCAGCCAGTGATGATCACTTGACATACATTTTGGGATTTCTATTATCGCAAATATTGATTGATCATTTCAAATATAGAACAGGATCTGTGCAATGTTATTGATAAGTTTTTGAAGAGGTTCCATGTTCTCTTTTTTCGTACCTATGAATGACAAGATGAGTAACCTAGTCTAATAGCGGCATGACTGCTGAATCAGTAGTAACTCCACTTGGTACATTATGATCTTAAGAGATTAGATTTTAAGGTTCATAATGCCTACAATGTCTTTGAAATTTTAAAAAGCGGGCGAGGTAAACGGGACCGATTTATTTGTAAATTCTGTCATATCCATTTGTAAAAGGGTATATATAAGAAGTTCGTGCGTTACTGTGGACATGGTGCGACCGGGGACTGGCGCCACCAGTGGCGTGACGTCACACATGCACCCCCCAAACCTATTTCCATCAATATTTACATGTTTATTGGACTAACGTGGATGGGAATAAGGTCGTTATTTGCATCAAGTGTCTGAGTTAGTCACGTTATCAAGGTAATGAGTCACTTTGTTAAATAGAAAGTGGTGTAGTGAGTCAGAAGGGACCCGCCTTCGAAAATACGATCCCAAATATAAATGTGGGCACATATAATTTTTAGGTTTTGGAAGAACTAGCTTTTACTTGAGACTGTTGCGTTTTGTAAAATAAAATTTCCTACAAAGATTGTGATTGAATAAAGCGCCATCAAAAACAGTTTATTCAAGTCGAAAATCGACAGAACGAACGGAAAACAATTTAATCTTTAATTTGTGGATGGACTTTTTGTTTATTCCTGTACCTAAACAAAGATACCGTCAAACACATAAAGCTTTTACATAGTTTCGAAATTATATCCTGTTTGGTTTACTTAGCAAATGCGACTGATATCCAAGATAGTCACGTATTTATTTTAGTGTATTTGAACAGAGCGATGAATACAGCGTGTCCATTAATTAGAAGATACAAGTGATATTTGCATAAACAAGTCGGTACACGAACTGAGTTCCTAAAGGAATTGTCACAATTTTGGTAGATGGTATAAGCAAACTGAATTTCGTAGTCCATGTTATGTTGTTGGTAAAATGAAATGGACTGCCTCAGTGGAGTTTTTGTGTGAGGTGCGCGGTATGATACCGCTTTAAAGTCCTGGGTTCAAATCATAGGGAAAAGTTATATTCAGTTTTTTTACTATCAGCCCGAAGTCTGGAATTTGTGCTCGATATGGCGATAGGCTCGCGACCTATCAGATCATAGTGGATGCACAGGCGAAAAGTGGATGCCGTCGTTGCACTTCTGCTTACTCCTTCAGGAATAAAGGCGTGTTGACTATATCTGTAAAATGTTTTGTTTAGTAAAAAACGTAAGTACAGGGGATCGATATTTGAAATACATTATATTGAGGAGATAAGAGATATATTAAAAAAGAACATTTCTTTTAAATAAAAAAGATGTAGCAATGTGAAGATTAAAAAATATATAGAGAACTGGCCTAATACCTATTTTTTACATTTTACTTTTTAGTCTTTTGTGTAATTCTAAAATCTATTCTATTTGTCGATCAAAAGTTTACGTTTTGTCCAACACTCGTTGGCACTATACGTATTGACTTTAATCGTCCGTTAATTTGTGTGGGTGGAAGAAAGTTTAATGACCCCGGAAAGGTTTAGATAGTTAAGCTCAACTGGCAGTACTATAAATCGCATTGGTTATCGTGGTTTATGAGTTAACTCGGTTTCACGGTCAATTTATTTCTTACCATTCGTATGATTAACCGCTGAGGTTTGAATTACATTGCGTCTTAAATCTATTTGGATGTCATTTTGTTGACTAATTGTAGTGAAAGTCATATTTTTATGATAGAAGGAGAATCAGTAGACCGTGACGAAGTGTTTTTAAACGAATGCATTGTTGTTTAGGTTTGAGGGACGGTAGCCAACGTAATTATTGGGCATTCTCAGATTATGAGACTTTTAATTCTAATTTGTTGTGATTGGCTGTATCGTTTTTACAACAATTCTGCCAATGTAAAGTTTGAGAAGCAGAAGACACACGTGCACTGGCCGGGTGAACATGAAAATAAATATTTATGAGACTTATCATCTTATGTGACAGGCTGAGGTGCGCAGTGTAATTCTTTGCTTTGTTATTTTATGTTGGTATTGTTACAGGGGACTTAGCCAACATGTATTTATTCAATAGTAACGCTCCCTCCCGAGGCAATTCTTGTGCGCTTGGCCTCCACACCAAATGGGGGCACATTTGCGACCCTAGGCACACAGATCAGTGTGTATACCTCATGGTTGCTAAATTCACATTGCGGCCTATAAGGGTTCGCGAACATTTCTTCTCCCTCTCCCTTTCAAATATCCTAAGATTTCTCCTTCCTCTTCTCTTCCTTCACCCTATCCCCCCCCCTTCTTCCTCCCGGGCCCTGAGACCGGATAGCCGTGGGTCGCCAGCGTACCGTCCGCTGGCACCCTCGGTGATAACCATAGGGCCTACCAAATCCTCACAAGGACTGCCGTGGTTGCTAAGCCGGGGTATCGCTTGTACACCGTTCGCAGGGTACCCTCCGTGATAACCACGGCAGAACTCTAAAAATAAAATAAAAAAGAAATAGTTAACGCTAAGGTTAGGTTCTTATACTTTTTTTCTATTACCGTTAATGATTGTGAATAAATCCGTCTTAGCCGAATTTCGCCTATCGTGCTTAATTTTAACGGAGATCAGCATCAGGTGCGCAGGAGATATAGAACACAAGTGTGTGCGTAATGCGTGCAGTCTCTATTCCTTCATTTACATAGTCCAATAAGACGGTGATGAACGTAGCATCAGACGTAAGCATGTAAAGGTGCGTTCGTATATATTTAAAATTAAGGATTTATTTCTTAATTATAGGTGTTGTAAATATTGTATTTTTGCGTCCTGTATATTTCTTCAACAGTACATACTACACAGACCCAAATTATAAGTATATTATACTACGGGTGTATCCCTAGGGGTATCACACCAACTCCCTGACTGCAGGCTGCTCAGTAATTTTAAAACGGAGAAACCCCTTTTTCTATTAAAGTCTATTGTAGAAAAGCATCATGGCCAAGGCCACGGTTTATGGGCATTTGTCATTTTAATATTACCATCAGGCGAGCGGCTAGCTGTTCAAGTTATCCACATGAATAAAAAAATGATGCGTGACTCATATTTAATTTAACCCGATTGAATTTAATTAGACCAATGACCTGTAACAGAATACTCGTAAACCATCACAAAAATACACTCACCTTTCATACTCGAGGCAATGTCACACATAAGGTCGCACAGTACGAGCCGGGGTCGTTAAGGCCTTTCGAGGCCACGAAGGACGGACGTACCCAAACATTTCCGACGAAAATGACTGACAGCGCTCACAAATGAGTCGATGTCGTAAAATTTAACGCCGCCCCCGGCGCTGATAGTGTCTATTGCGAAAGAAAGTGCCTATAAAGAGAATTGATGAAGCGCCCGTCGTTATGGCGAGTCGCGCTGCGTCGGCGCGTGTGTCCGCCCGTATGACACTGCTACGTAACGATGCTTAAACATTTACTCCCTTGTTCATAGACGTTTTTTTATCTAAGGACTGAGTATTCCTGTGATAACAAGTCTGTTTCTCAGTGCTGACGGCTTGGCAGCCTTCGCAGTGTGTAGACATAGGGCCGTTGTGATTGGCTAATATTGAGATACAATTTGAATCTAGATGGCTGTCGGATAAATAAAGCTGAACAAACAGCAAGCTGTCAAATAAACAAAGCTGAGAAACAGACTTGTTATCACAGCAATGCTCCGACCTTAGATGAATAACGTCTATGAATAAGGGGGTTAACATTTAGGTATAGGAGAAGGTTGTTTCTTTTTAAATACCTTTGCGATAAATTTAAATGAAAAAAAAGGTTAGCTCAGTTGTTTTTTAAATACCTTTGCGATACGTTTAAATGGAAAAAAATGGTCTCAGTATTCAACTCATGAATCATGATTAATAAGTGCTTGATTAACTAACTGATTTTAATTGAATGACTTCACAAACTGAGGGAGATGTATAGGATTTCTACCTTTTTGAAGGCAAAGTTGTGTATGTAGTATATATGTATGTGTAGGTACATGTTACGTATATAGTTCATAGTAATAATTTGTTGAATAATTAATACAATAACTATAAACTCGTGTCGATGTCAATTTTCACATTACGTAACAATAAGTGTTCTAGACTCGGTCGAATTAGTTCACCTTGTACTAGTTCACTAAATCTCGGTTCGTTAAATAGTTCAGTAGTTAATTGGTTTACTCTGTTATTGACAACGTGTATGCTGGGTGGCACTGATTTAAATTCCAAAATTAGCTTAATTTCTATTCTTGATAAGTATTCCGTTTCAGTTTTAATCTTTGCTAAGAGTTCATGAGTCAGTCAGTCATAAGTTCTGGGAATAAATATGATTTATGAATTATTTATATTGAGAGATGCGAGCTAACAAATCAAGTCTCGTTAACTGCATCATGATTATGGTATTGTCGAAAATCGGACCGCATGCAGACGAATTATTGAACCAAAACATTTTAGATGAATTAGTACATCCGGTTCTTATAAAGAGTAGTTCATTTGAATTATTCACTCATGTGTTACACAAGTCTATTCTAGATATCTAGAACGTTATTTTAGTGCCGCTTCGAGCGTAACATTTTATATTGTATGAATAAATTATTTATCTAGGTACATCTAGGCCATTAAACGATGACTATGCTTCGATTAGGTGTCTTACAGAAACGTTATTTCTAGTATAATTTGAATAGCGAGTGACGTCATCAAAACATTTTTTACGGGAACATATTTGAAGTCTGTCAACCCGTAATAGGCCAGCGTGGTGGCCAGGCCTAACGTCTCAATTATAGAGGGGGCTGTGTTCAGAAATTGGACAATATATAATACAGTATTCGTATTATTAAGCAAAGAGAGGCGTTGGCATGATTCTGACGAATATCGAAAACAGAAGCAATTCTTGTTGTTTGATTACATTTTATCATTACACCGTAGTTCCCAATCTCTCAATCTCCCAATCTCTTGCTAATACAATACCCGCACACAACTTAAACACTACTGCGAGTTAGAGGATTTTTATTCTACGTCCTTCGCCATGGAGGGTAGTGGAAAAATATATTTTCAACCCCGCCCTATCCTTCTATTTGATTAATTTCGTTGCGGGTTAAAACTAATTAGTGTTTCCCGACACTCGCCGATCTTCACTGCTCGGTGTCATAAAATGCATGTCACTGCTGATCCTGGCTTACAGAAGTTGTAAGTGGGTCTGTGGGTGGGATAGTATATCTAGGTCAGTGTAGCTACATTAACATACAAAAAAAGTTCCCTCCACGCGGTAGTGTGCTCAAGTTGTTTTGCCGGCATCGATATATATGTACTACGTACTAGATTTGACGTTCCGAACATTCACTGTGTTCAACTGAATTGTACTGCAATCCATTCAAACTGATTTTAGTATGGTCAAGATTGACAGCTTGTGGTTGTGTACGGAGTGGTGCTCATGATATAAGAACTCGAGTCTAAGTGTAAACCTGAATTTGAATAAAAAATATTAGTCAAATAAGAACAATCATTTGTTGTTCAAGTGAATAAACAGGTTATAACTGTGACGTTTTGGTTGCCATTTTAGTTCAGATTTTGAACAAACACTTTATATGGATGTTCGTGTCTATAGAATATACCAGTGGTGGAGGGTGTAATATTTCAAAAGGTAACCTGAACCAAAAAAAAACATTTTGACAGAAAACAAAAATAAAGGCCAACGTAAATAAACCTAAAAGGGAAGCCGGTAGGAATCGGCTTGTATGGACGCTTCGCCTCTGGAATATACGTCAATATAATAATAATAATATCAGCCCTGTATTATATACTTGCCCACTGCTGAGCACGGGCCTCCTCTACTACTGAGAGGGATTAGGCCTTAGTCCACCACGCTGGCCTAGTGCGGATTGGTAGAGTTCACACACCTTCGAAATTCCTATAGAGAACTTCTCAGGTATGCAGGTTTCCTCACGATGTTTTCCTTCACCGTTAAAGCAAGCGATAATTCACAAAGAATACACACATAATTTATTAGAAAAATCAGAGGTGCCCTTGGGATTTGAACCTGCGGACATTCGTCTCAGCAGTCCGTTCCACAACCAACTAGGCCATCGCCGCTTCAATGTTTGCCGGCTATTCTAATATTACCTCCCTAATAACACTGGGTGACGTATAACTAAGTACATTCTCTATGGGCGTAACACAGTTTTACTCCGGCTTGTTTTACATTGTATAACGTAATACTTGCCCCAGCTGCTTTCTAATCAAAGCCTAAATCGGTACAGGACGGACGCTGGCCGCTTTTGCTCAGGGTTGCTCGGTGTTTCCTCGAATAGGTTGATTTATTTCAAACCTGGCAATGTGGGAGAAATTTTGTTTCGCTGTTAGTTTCTTAGTTTAAGGTTCTAACTTAATTTATAGGTTCATTTATGCAAGGATGAAACATTTTTTGTTTACAAATATGGTTTATACTTATGTTAGATAATGAAATCCGAAAGAACAGTGTATAAATACACTAATCATATTTTATTATTATTATGAATTCGAAAGTCGGTCATGTTTGGAAGTTTGATAGAAGTAGACGCAGAATCTGCTGAACGAGTTAGATGAACTTTGCTATACAGAAAGAGCGTATCCTAGATTTATTAACTAGGTACTTGTAAACCCAGAAAATGACCCATTAGAATAAAGTTTGTATGAAATACTCACAGATCACTTAATTTGATTACTTTCTTTTTGGAAACGCTCTAAAGAGTATTATAGGGATTGTGTATCGACTGACTCCGCAATTATAGTGTCCATGAAGTATTTAGCAGGGTAAATAATATTAAAATGGAGTACGTGGCAACCCTGCGGTGGCACAGCGCGGCGCGGCGGTCCGCTCCGGCGTGCCACCGGCGCCTATGCATTTACATAGAAATTAACCCGCCGCCCGGCTAACCGACATTTCACACAGTGTAAATAAGGGCTCGCTCACACACATACCGGCACACACATAATGGTTATAAATTATAATCATGTTTAAAAATGAAAGATTAAATAATTTTATGAGTGCCATTTTTTATATTGTTGGCGGTACAATATATTTTCTATCTGCCCGAATGGTATCCACCGTACACAAGGTGTTATAACTCGCTATAGTGGCCTATGTAAGTGTATCGCTTCCGGTCAAGTGCACTGCAGTGGCACGCAGTGTAGCGCCATGCAGTGCTTTGTTACTCAAAAATCGCATACTATTCACCCGTAGTCGTGGTGTTTACAATATTACGCCTTAGGCGAGCTGCGTGCACTTTTAGCGTTATTTAGACTATTAGAAGTTAAATTAATCAGAAACCACTAGAGTATATTTCAAAATAAATATACGCAACGAAATATTGTTACGAAATGGTGTGTTATATCTGTCATTTTTTTGTTTGTCTTAGTACATTCGTTCTATTAAATAATATATAGAATGAAACATAAAAATTGTAATAAGATTCTGGAAAACTATTTCGTTACGTAAACTTATTCTAAGAAATATCAATTAAGTAGATTTACGCATTTCTTGTTTAATACTTAGAGCTATTATTAATAATTATTATATAATTTTGTTCTATAATATCTATTGTGAATTTTATGCTTCGATGAGTTAGAAACTACAAGTGTAGTTGCAAGACTCTAATGGAAGTATATGGGCTTTGCATTAAATGGTACTGAGTTTGATTCCCAGATCGAGCAATACTTTTCTTAAACCGCTTGGATTGGAATCTCCAAAAGAGTTTCTGAAACATGCGTGAAAATCATATTGATCATTCATTGTTGTGGAATAATGGCAGGTAAATGAGAAGGTAAGACTAAGTGGAAGCCATGTCTTGTCCATGGACAGCCCGAAGCGCACTACAGCCATCATTTAACAGCAGTCGATATAGACATTTGGTTCCAATAGGCCGGCATAATTGTGATGACTTCCGAGGGGTAATCATCTCTACTGAGTCTAAATTCTATTGGACCCCACTACACTTACCATCAGATGCAGTAGAGACACTATGCCACTATAAAAAATCCAACTTCGTATGCAATAAAAACAGTCATATGTTAAAGAATATTTTACTATTCTATTCATTTTCACGACGTATTGATCTCGCTTTACACACGGTTGAATATTAAATGATTTCCGTGGCTTTGACCAACCGTCCGAGCCTTCATATGCATGAGAAACGAATGCACAATTACTCGGCTATGAAAAAAATATGGAATGCAAACGGAAATTTTACAGTGGTGTTCGTACTGATAGATATATTACGTATGCTTCTCGCTTAAGTGTTTATCCGTGTATGAAAGCAGAGTTGTCTATTTCTACTGCCAAGCACCAGTGTGCAAACATGTTTGAGTTTGAAGGACAATATAGCCCGTTATGTGATGAGATTTTATTTAAGTTTCATAGTAACAAACGCAATAACATGTGTGTGCTTTATAATTAAACGTTTAGATCTTGTAGTAGCAATAAAAAGTAATTTATTAGTAGCACAGTCACTTAGCATCAGGCAAGTTTAACATCTTGTTTATCTCGTCATTCCTTTGTATAAGAATTTGTGGCTAATTACAAAAAAATATATATTTATGGCTATCTTTTCTTAGCCTGACACGGTTCGGCTTATACAAATACACAGAATTTTTCGGTGAGGGCTTTCATCAACATTATCATCATCATCAGCCGCAGGATATGTACTGCTGAACATAGGCCTCCCCCAAAGATTTCCAGATTGATCTATTGAAAGCGGCCCGCATCCAGCGCTTTAGGTGCTCGTAAACCTTGGAAATTAAGTGACCATGCTGAGGGCTACCCACTAACGGGTTACGAACTTCGGCTCAGGACCGCCACTGGAGAGGATGAGACACCAACGATTAGGGATAACCACAAATATATATCTTTCTTGACAGTACAGTCCAACACAAGTTGACGTAAGAGTTACCCCATACGTGTTCTCCACCCCTTGTATGCAAAATAAATTGAATATTTATGCATTTCGATAATCAGGACATCATTCGGAGATCCTGTACAGATAAGTTTGATTCATTTATTTTAGTCTGTAACTGATATTAAAGAGGGTTTACTGTCGCGTGATCGGGAGCAATCACTCATACAGTATTGGCATGAATTAATAACCAGTGTAGCGAATAAGTTCGTTAGTGCATGTATACGAGTCTTAAATGCAAGCTAATGAATTGTCGTTGTAACCTTTGTGGGTGACGTAAATTATGTATTGTATAAGCTAATTTATATATACCCTACAGGTCTGTTCGACGTTTTATAACGGAGTTTATAAGCTGAGATACATTTCTACGCTCTTGAATTTATAACATTAAAAACTGCTTAAAGATTTATTCAAAATAATTTTGTTTGTATTTTATTTAGATTTGACCCATACGTATTTGTTTTAGAGCAAAATTTCCCGTGCCGTAATAAAAATCCTCTAACATGAGATATTTATCCTTATTATAGTATATTTAAGAGTTACTAAAAGTTTCGATTGACTAAATTTACAATCACCCAAGAGACCCGCTAACTATCGTGCATTCACAAACCGCCTAATGCCTGAAAATAGCATGTAATAGCAATAGAAGTATAATTAGCCTGTATCGAACGATGTAATGAGCTTCGCCGACGTTAATTGCAACATTTAAATATAGTCTATGGGTCGATGCACCTACCTCTGCCTTTGGGTGTACGTCGTAGGGATTTTCGGTGTAGAGCCATGCGTATCATATGTGGTTTTATCTTCGAAGGTATAGGTATATATATATTTGTGTGGGATGTTGAGATTGAAAAATAGCGGACTTCTTCTGGATAATTTTATTATTAATCATTACACATTTTATTCATCTTATTTACTTCATACGTCCAATTTTTCCATATATATTATAATTTTCACTGTCCTAATTTCAACTGACATTTCTCTGTCATTTTTTTTCTTTTTGTATAACCAGCCAGCAACTCGAACAGACTAAAACCTTCTTAGATTAATTATTTCCACATATATGTACAATAACATTTTGAAATTGTCTCAATGTGATGTGACGGAAAAGAGGCCTTAAGTTCTTACTGATAACAATAGGGTCCCGGGTTGGGCTAAGTGATATTTGGGTTTTTCTGCGCAGTATCAGCTCGGAGTCTGGAATTTATGCCCGATATGGCGATAGGCTCACCCCCTACCACATCAAGGGACGGAACACACTTGGTGAAAAGTGGGTGCCCTGTTTGCGCCTCTGCATACCCCTTCGGGGATTAGCGTGATGTGTGTTTGTTTGTTTTTTTGGTATCAATAGATATCCATGAGGACTTTAAATGGATTAATAATATTAGTATTAGACAAACTATAAGGATTAAGTAAAATATTTTCAAAATTGGAAAAATCATCGTCTAGTTTCGTACAATAAATATTCGGTCCTAAATCTTTACCTTGCTACTTATCATTACCATGCTGTTCATAAAAAATGTTTTAAAACCCAGTAAATTAACTCAATGTGCACATAGGTGTCATTAAAGCTTTGTAAAGAATAGTTATAAATCAAACGGCAATTTATTTCGCCGAGGCCGCTATCGTGGACTTTCGCTTCAGTTGACCTACGGCGCGGTGAAATATGAACATCGTTCATATCCCGCTGGTTCCGGAGAAAAGGACTGAAAAGCCCTAGTTTCGGGAATAATTGGATGGCATTTAGACTATTAATTCTATTACAGTACACGTTTTTAAAATGTATAGAGATACTCCGGACTTATTTAACCCATTTATCATCGGAATGTTTGCCGGCGAACATGACAGCTAGTGACATGACAGTTACATGACATTACGCGTGTCACGGAAAAATAACCTTATTATGTAGTATGTAATAAGGTTATTTTTCCGTGACACGCGTAATGTCATGTAGCTGTCATGTTTGTCGGCTAACATTCCGATGATAAATGGGATATACCCGACTAGCATTCATTAAACTTTAAATAATAGAGGGTTCTTTATTTATGACCTGGGAATTGAACGGAGGAGGTCCTGGTCTACTGCAACCAGAGCCGAAATAATTATTTGCGAATCACATAAAATTTTGCTTAGGAGTATAAACCCAGAAGAAGAAGGAGTATAAACCCATCACGTAACGTTCCACAGCCGATTCTTCGCTCGCGCCACGGGGGTGTCAATAATTATTTACAATTTCAATTTATTACCACGGCTTCCAATTTTGAAACGGTGGGTATTTCCGCATACAAATGGAACTGTCAAAAACGAACAATGCTACCCTAAACAAAAAAGTCAGATAATTAAAAACTTCACTCATTGACGGCAGGTTAATGAGACAGTTTAAACAATTAGTTAAATAACAAAAGAGAAACAATGAGCCATTGTTTTTTTCATACGTCACCTGTCCCTCCTGGAGTGTAATTAACGTTGATTACTGTAATTATGTATGTAATTTTGTGACATGTTACGGACCACACGCATGAGGAATACAACGTTTTTTGAGATAGCATCGGTATATCAGTGCCAATAATTAAATATAATTTGGTGTTGATTAGTTAAAATTGTACAGGATCATTTTGACATTGCGTTACTAAATAAAACCAAATACTTTTCTTCTTGAAAATAACTCCACAATATGTTATTTGAACTGTAGATGTAAAATAAAAAAGTGTAAGTTCCGAACAAAATAAATATAAATAAAAAGTAATATTAATTTTACGTGCCATTAGTGTTGCTCTGACAGAATTCTTCGCAGCGGCAACATCACACTTTCAAACAGAAATACATTCACGCACATTATATTGGTACTCGACTACAGAATAATCAAAAAATCGAAACGAAAAACAAGGATTCTTGGTATAAAATTTCGTTATATTTGGATGATTTTTGGTACAATGTTAGCAGAAGTAAGGTCGGTTTTATGGTTTCATTTATTAATGCAATGTCAAAATGACCTTGTATAACCACACTCCAGTCATTTGTTTTACTTCCAAAGAACTAGAAGCATAACTAGTGCATGTAAGTTTAGCCAAGTTTATGGACCACGATTTGATAGAGGCTGGGTGCATAACCATACCAGGAATCAGTCCCACTTGGAGTTCCTTCAAGTCGAAAATGTATAATTATTTATTGACTTTGCGAGTAACAAAACTCAAAATTGTTAATAAATAAAAAATTTATCCTATCTCATGGTTTTGTGATCTTTTCTCAAATATATTCAAATTATTAATCGAGGTACTTTACTTTGCGTATTGTCAATACCGTCAATACATTTTCTTTATTTCAGGATATACATTGTGAGTGAGAAACAAAGAACGCGAATACAAAAGTACGCCAAGAGAAAAGGCGACGTTATAAAATTGCTAAGCGTTGTTCGTGTCTCCGCCCGCATAAAAGAAAATTTTGGGTATAAAAATTTCCACTGTGCATTTTTCTGACATAAAAATATAGGTAGATAATGTCTAAGTGGTCCAATATGGTCTATTTGTGTATCAAATATCATCGAAATGCGTTCAGCAGTTTCTATGTTTAAGAAACATCAGAAAAATCCTTCGCACACAGCCTAATAGTAGAATATGATTAGTAGAACCAATATTTATTCATGTAGGTAAAAAGGCCGGTCAATTGATGACTCCCTTGATGTAGAATATATTTGAAACATCTGTTTACAAAAATATAATGACGTGTCGCTCGTTGTACGATTCGTGCGTATATATATGTAATCAACAAGGATATTAGAGCGAAGACCACTCCGATAATTATTTCGCAGTTCGACTCTACACTCTGTGGGAGCCGATCTTTGTAATGGAAATAAAAAATTCACGCCATCACCATTTTTTTCCGTCATTAAGAAAGGACGGAGTAAATGTCTCTCGAGTTTCCTTCGAAAGCTCTACAAAATACTTCATTAAATCAACCACTGTATTCGTGCTGACAAAATGACTTAAGACAGCTCAAGTTTACACAATAGTCAGCTTTATTACGTATGTAAGATGGGTAAATTTTGCATATTCAACATTTAATAGTCAAACGTACCACGTTATCGAGAGGTTTCTTGCTGATAGCATAATATTTACCTAATGAGTTCGTGTTTTGCGCAAAACCGACTGTGGTGGAAGGGAGCCGAGATTGCATCTTGTGTAGGGTTGCCAGAATTTCGATTCAATCTGAGGTCGAAGCTGCGAGCTTCTTTTGATCTTTGACACGCCTTCATGTGATTAGTTTATTGAAACGCATACCAGTCCTTACAGGTTTCTACTGGTTAATGTTATAATAGCCTATACTTAATGTACTTGTCAGTAAATGAATCTTAATATTGTTGCATTAGATATGTTGTATGGCCTTAGGTACATACGGCGAATTATTATTGTTCTAAAACAGTTATCGTTTAACGTTGCAAAAATATAAATATTATATTTTGTAAAGATAAAAGTTTTGACATCTGAAACTAAGGTCGAAGTATCAAGTCACATTGTAATATTTTATAGGTTTTGTTTAGCTACTAGTTATTATTTTTTTGATTTTAACCGACTTCTTCAAAAAAGGAGGAGGTTCTCAATTCGACTGTATGTTTTTTTCTATTATCAAAACAATTAATTACGTAAAATTTGTAGATAATTTGATACGAGCCTTAAATTAAATTAAATCAATAAAGTTAAAAAAACATTATATAAAGCTTGGTAATTATTATCAAACATAATATAGCCATTGTATAATATTATTTTTATTACCTTAATAGCCAAACGAGCAAGCGGTCCGCCTGACGGTAAGCAGCATCAGTGGCCCATGGACTTTGCAATGCCAGAGGCATAGCCAAACCTTGCATACCGGAAAGTGAGCACTCTTTATAGGCCTTGTTTAAAGCAGGACAAGTCAAGGTACTCGGAGAACACCGATGCAAGGAGTTCATACCAAAGTTTGGCAAACTGATTCAACTATTTATTTACACAAGGCGAACTTAAAACACGTTAAAGATCAGAGGCTTAAACCGACTTAAAACAAACTTAACAAGAGACATTCACCCGTAAACCGTAAATTATGATGTCAAAAGAATCGACTGGTTCCTTTGATCAGGTTAGCATTGGGTTTGAAACGGTGCAGGTGTGACAATGGGAATAAAACAGAACTGAAGTGATTTTATCCCCCGTGTACAAAGAACGCGGTACATTGTCACTCAAAGGTATAGGTGGATAAGGAATAAATGTATGAATTACATAGTAGTATAGGACGTTTTCCAGTCAACGTATATTATATTAATTTACACACATAATATCACGACTCGTTCCACAGGTGCAAGCAGACTATATACATTTCTTTCCTCCCCCACTTTTATCAATTTTCTTATGCATTCCCGCCGATTCAGGATACATTCGACTTGCTTTTACCAAGAATGTCAGATATCTGGCATTTGAAGGTTCGGTGTTTATCGACCCCTACTGACTCTTTAATGCAATAACTCGAATTCGAATTCGACTATTCATTTCTCTTTATGTTTGTCTAAATGATGAATGTACTTGTTATGAGTCCAAATTTATTTTCTAGAAATCGTTCTCTAGTAGCTAATTTTGATACATCATCGGTTGCCACAATTATGCCGGCCTGTTTGAAAACGGATATATATACACTTACCTGGGCTGCTATAGCGGATTTTGCATCTTATGTACGGTGGTCACTATCCCTCGTGCATAATTTCAATTCCATCATCATCATCATCATTCCAAAGTTTTTATAATGGAAAGGTTTTTTAGGAAATACGTATTTTTAAACTTTAATCAGTTTTGTAACAGGTTTATAAAATAGGAAATAAACTGCTCGTGATAAAGTTATAACATCCTTAAAGTTCTGATAATTGAGGTTTAAATTTCTTATTTTATGGGTTTCCTTGAGGTAACGATGTCACATTTTTTTCGTTTAGTGCGTAAAGATTCTTACTGGCCAAAAAAGCGCAAGAAATAAAAACTATATTATATTTGTGGAGGAAACTCTTCCTTTTTACTATATATTTAAGTATTATTTTTAATTAAAATAATATTACTTAGATGCCCTGGAGCAACTGCAAGTATCATGGTTATTTAGGTCAGTAATATTATTTTTAAAATGCTTTTCATTGCCATGCCGACGAGCGATCGTAAAAAAGCGATAAAGGTTATGTTTATGAAGCTTCGTCCACACTGCATGCTGTAGTTTCCTGTTTAAATTGTTATGAAACTACCGTATTGGGAACTGGATGTTTCATTCAACCTAATATCATGTACCTATATAAGAATATAAGATAGATAGAAATTTAACCACGGACCCATCGTTTGCTATTTACATCGTTTTATGGGTTTTTGATAATCACATATTGCTCAAGGATGTTTTTAGAATCTAAATACTACCTGAGCATTTCTCAAAATGTATGTCCGCAACGAAATAGTGTTTACAAAATATTCTTAAGATTTTTCTGTCTCATTTGTTTTTTTATTTGCCTTAGTAAAATCGTTCTATCAAAAAATATATAGAATACCAGAAAAATACCAGATGAGCAAAAAAACTCTGTTATTATTTCCTAAAAACTATTTCGTTACGTACATATATTTTGAGAAATCACCCATAGCAGTTCATATTACGATCGGCCATCTACACGTCATTCGCATCCAGGGGGTGCCATAGGGCAAATGGTCCTAGAATGACCTACCATTGGCGAAGGGTCCATATAAACAGATTACTATCGGCTTCCCTTCTACCATGGCATACCTGCACAGATGACCTCTCCGGTAGACCATAGCGTGTATGGCTTACATAATTATCATTAGAACGATTTGCAGACCGCATTTATACATATTAGTACCTATATGTTGTGTCGGGTGCCCTTTCAGGAATTCTCATCTTTCGCCTCTGTGACCTACACAATGTTGCCCGCCTTGTTGCTTCGGGGTCCGCCTGCTCAAAAACTTTTCCTAATAGAACAGTCCTAGTGTCTATTTTTCACGATAAAAACCCAGGACATAGAATGTAAAATTTCATTTAATTCCGTTCTGGTTTCCGTGATTGTTTCTAACAAACATCTAATCATTTTTACAAACTTTCATTTTTTTTATTTATTATTTATTTATTTATACATATATTATAACACCATAACAGTTAATACTAATGCAATGTTATACAGATTTAATCTTAACAATTGATTTCAATACATCCATTTCTGTGAATTCTGACAGGTTACATATAAAAGTAAATGTACTGAATCAAGCAGTTTGTGCACTCGTTAACTTCTAGGTACCTATGGTTTTGTAGACTGCTCTCATACGGGCCTGTCGCTGACCATGCGAGCACTTCCGGCGCGGCAGTCAGTGCCAATTTCTTGACTCACATCCTGTATGCATTCTTGCATTATTTTTACATACTATTATACTTTGATGAGAATTCATTGACGGTCGAGCTGTGGAGAAAGGAGATCATGTATCATGTGTTTGGTGGTGGTAGGATATATTTTATATCCGCCTGGATATCGACCACCGTACACAAGGTGTTAAAACCCGTCATAGAGGCCCACGTAAGCGTGTCGCGTTCCCGGATCAGCATATGTATATCTGATTCCAATAGGCCGGCATAATTGTGTCGACTGTCGAAGAACCATCTCTCGTTAGTCGATATTCTATTGGCCTCCACTCTACTTACCATCAAGGGCAGTGGGCGCACTTTTTCGTGTTCGTATAAAAATAGTTAGTTTATAATTTATTTGCAACTCGTCGGGTTTTTACTGTAGACCACTTTCATTGCGGGTTAAAAATAATTTAGTCATAGTACTAAGAATTAAACTCTCTGTAGTAGATAAAGTCGGCTCGGTTGTTGAAAAGTCTAATGAGGTCAGAAAGTTGACAAATGTAATATAACAAAATATGTCGTATTCTCTAGAGGCTGTATTCTAAAAGGGGGATTTCTCCCAACGATGTGCGTTGATGGAATCTTTCTCTCTGACGCAATCCTTCATCGCTGATTCTCCCGTGAATCATGACACGCTCACTTTACTGTCGCCTCGTCACTGACGTTCGTTTTGACATTTTAATGTGCCATTTTGTATTGTTTTAATGCCACGCATTTGGTTCGCTTTTGTTATGAAAGTGCCTCGCGATTTATGAATGCTGAAATGGAGTTTATTGTGTGTTTTTTGTTTTGCAGATTAATTCTGCTTTTTGTAGGTGTAGTTCAGGAACACTATTTTGAGTTTTTGATAGTAAAAACTAAGCAGAATCGTTTTTTAAATATCACCGAGAAAGAATGGCGGCAAAAGATTGAAATTTTAAAGTTTCTACGTGTTTTGGATTGCCTGAATATTTAGTTCTACATGAGACCTAACAGCTAGCGAAGTACCGGTATGTTACATCCCAGCCTACCCTTAAAGATTGCAAGGCGTCATGCTATATATGTACTTGTCATGCAATTACAATAGAACTCGACATTTAAGGAATTGTTACTTCGACGGCAATAACTTGGCACATTCCTCGACACCTGTGCTCGAATACGATCCTCCCAGATTTATTGTTCCTGTCACCGCAATGACAACGAATGGTGTACAACGTAGCCTAGGTATACACGCAATTATTGGAGTGTATGACTGTTCGAAATAAACACTTTTCTTAAACCTATGTGGTTAGTTGTTTGTTAATAAAATGTTAATACGAGTATTTTTGCCAGGTGGTTTTTACTAAAAGAAATAAGTACACATTTGTAATTACTGGGAAGCAAATTATAAGTCGAAACTAGGTCATTCATATTGACAATATACGCATGCACAAGTCAATGCTAAGATGTATGCTTTAAGGAAACGGGGTCATCACTGACGAGTGACCAAGTGCGCTGCTACTTCAATCTTCTCACTTATATGGGGGCTTAGTGCAAAATTTTTTTTTCATCTACATTTTAGAAAGTATTGAGATAGTGTTTATACCTGTTTATTGCCCAACTTTAATCTTTCTAGAAGATTCACTACTCAGAATTGGGTAGAAATAGACACACAAGTCTTCGATTTGGCTATACCGCCACAGATATTACGAATTTGGTGAGAAGATTAAAAAACTCAAATCTAATTAATTCCGCTCATTGTCCAATTTAACGGAACATCAGCAAATACATAAATCAATGCTACATCACGTCTATATTGCGGTTGTCGCGTATGATTGATGCCTTCAGCGCTTCCGTACACACTAAATTGGTCTAATGTGTTGGTTGGCGCCGAATTGGGTCGCAATGTACGAGATCCTATCGTGCTAGATACACATCATTTCCGGACTCTCGGTCCGTTGGTAAAGTGTTTGTGTTGTATACGATCTTCTAATATTATAAATGTGAAGTTTGGATAGCTGTTTGGTATTCGATCATGCCAGAACGGCTTAATAGATCTGTACGTAATTTGGCGAGAGTGTATATACGCTACGAAATCGATTAACATGCTGAGGTCCTGGGTTCGAATCCCGGGTCGGGCCAAATAAATTGTGCATTGGTTTTTCCCAGCAGGAGTTTTAATCCCGATAACAATTTAACGCGGACGGAACCCTGAGCAAAGCTAGTAATGAATACTCATTAACAGTTCCAAAGTTATTGAAAACTTTTTTGATATCATTGGTGATTCACAAATCTGTTTTTATCCCTGAAAATTAGTCACCGAATTATTGAATGATAGCGATTATATAGACTAGATTTAATAACTTGCATATATTGTCAACGTGCCTGTTTTTTTGATTATACCTCGACGAAAACCCGTGGCTTATAGTAATAAGAATCAGTAGATTAGATACATCCGTCTGTTTAGAAGTGGACCACGCTTTTATTAGCATTTGAAAGTCTTCTCTCACCTTGGTACGATATATAAATCTCAAGACTATTGCTACTGTTTACAGGCGGTCGTGTCGCTTACCATCGGACGAGCGGGATGTTAGTGCTGTCATTCGACTGCAATAAACACGTTTTTTATAAAGCTGATCAGACTGCCTCGGTGGCGTAGTTGTATTGCATGTACGGAACAAATACCGCTCTGAGGTCCTGGGTTTGAATCCCATGTCGGGCAAAGTGATATTTGGGTTTTTCTGCTCAGTATCAGCCCGGAGTTTGGAATTTGTGCCCGATATGGCGATAGGCTCGCCCCCTATCACATTATGGGACGGAACATACTTGGCGAAAAGTGGGTGCCCTAGTTGCGCCTCTGCATACCCCTTCGGGGATAAAATGCGTGATGTTATGTATGTGTATGTATGATCAGTAAGGTTATTCGGATGGGAAGCCCTGATGGTAAATGGTAAAATAGTAATAATTGTAAATACAGATACAAGCATAGTCTCCGAAAAACTTCATCCAGAATACAATACTAGCATACTGATGCTTGGGAAAAGAAATAGACAGTTTGATGAATTTAGTTAGAAGTAATTGCATAACTATTAAACGGTTTTAGATTTCAATTAATAGGCCATGTCCTGGGTTAACTTTGGGAGTAGTATTTCTCTTTAATTAAACAGTGGAATTTTAATTCCGGGAAAGGGTTTTACGAGCAAAGCCTGGGCACAATCTAGGTTATGTAATTAATTATTGGCATTATATCATTGTTGAGTAATAAAATAACTGAAATTCTTGCGTTCGATTTCCAATTTATGTTAATTCCATTACTCATTGTAACCTTTTAGCATTTATGATTTTCACATGAAGAACCTTTTGGAAAATGTAATTTTATCATCTTTACTATATTATAAAATAAATTCTCTGCCGCGTTTGTCTGTCTGAAACTCAAAAACTATTGACCGAATTTCGATGAAATTTGGCATGAAGATAGTTTGAGACCCTGTAAAGAACATAAACTTAGACATAAATACATAGATTACCTTAAATATTTATATACTAACATAGACTATCTTCTATCCCGGGGAAAATATAGCGGGACTTTTATCCTCGAAAAACTCTATCATGCGAAGCCGCGAGCCCCAGTTAGTTTCAAAATATGTTAACATTAAATGTAAATAATATTTTTTGTTCAAAATAAATGTGCACTTCATTCTTGCTGAGAGTCAATTTATCATTTAAGCAATCCTGCGTTGACTTTGCGGATTCCACTGGACAAAATTACTTTGGAGAGTTAATTAAATTTTTCAGTACTTCAACATTTAATAGAATCATTTGACGTTACTAAATGAAACAACAAACTTATCTTCTTAAAAATAAGGTTACAATAAGTTATATCAATCGTAGATGTAAAATCAAAAAGTGTAATATTCTAACTAAATAAACATCAATAAAAAGTAATTTACTTTTATATGACTTAATGCCACTTCTCTAAGAGAATTCATCGCAGCACCAATATGAGACTTTAAATCTGAAATACACGCACGCACACGCCATATTCACACTAAACTACAAATTGAAAAAAAAACAGAAAAGTAAAACTGGGATTTTTTGTGAAAATATTCGTTGTTCATGGACGGTGTTTGGCACAATGTTAGCGGAGGCAAAGACGCGTATTTGACTTCATATCACGCAATATCAAAACGACTGTATATTCATATAATTCTGTCCTTGTTTGACTCTTTACTGGCTGGTACCATAATTATCTACAAATTGTACTATGTAAACGCGGTTAGGTGACTTTTCAGGGTTCCATACTAGAAGTAAAGTTTGAAGTAATATTTTAGCGGACGTAAAATTTTTAGTACTAATTATAAATGCATAGTTCGGGAAGGTGTTTGGAGATTTCTATAGTTACTGGACATAAACACAGAAACCGGTTTAATTTCGATGAAATTTGGCACACACAGTTCCCGAATTAACATGGTCTTTTTTATCCGCGAAAAGTCAGTGACACATTCTTACCGGGATAGATTTTTCACGCGGGTCTAAGCTGCAACACCTATAAAGTGTAGTAGTGAAAATATTTAGTAAAAAAGAAACTACAAAGTAAACCTTCTTACTCATGTAATTCAATCCAATAAATTTTTTGCGACAATTCTGCCAATGTCAAATACTTATGTAATAATCTAGCCCGTAGAAATACACAAGAGGTTTATTATCAAATAGACACCACTAAGATAACTGGTCGCCGCTTGAAGTCTCGCCATGAGATTGGCGCACAGATTGTGTTGGCGTGTGACTTCCGCAGGCCGTCACTGGCCTGTCAAGTAATATCGCCACTTTACAGGCAAACTGCTATTATGTAATGTGAACTTTACTGGTAATTGACTCAGGCGACGAAATGGTAGTAACGAGGTCTTGGATTCAGTCCTCGGGTAAGGAAAGCGATATTAGCTCAATATGAGAAGAAAAAATTCAGTATCGGCCTGGAGATTAAAATTTTGATAAACACGCTCACCCGGTATAAGGCTCGCCTTTTATTATATTGCATAGAACTTAAGACAGCTAGATAAATGTGTGCAGGATGCGTCTTTGACTACCCTAACAGAATAAGAAATAATGCTAAGGAATAGCGGTGTTTTCGGCGCCAAAGAAATAACGTCAATAACTCGTACTGATAAAATAAAATCTTAATCGCTGAGAATAGGGACTAGGGGGAACGGAACAGGCAGGACTTCTCACATTGACTACTGCAGTAGATCATAGTACCTATGATATTTTTTACGAAAATTGAAGAATTCTGTTACGGAACCCTTGACGAGCGAACACGAATTTCTTTTTTTTCCAATTTGCCTTTCGCAAATATGTCAAATTATGTAATTGGTATTCTTGGAATTTTCTATTTTGTTCATGTCAGACTATGGTCAAATATTGGAATGCCGTAATAAAGTTTGTCCAAAAAGAATTTACTTAAGCTATTATTTACGTTGGTTTGTAATTTACCATATGTTACGGTATTTTTATCCGTGAAGTAGAGTCCATTGTTGTTTGGTAAAATTTGGCTTTTTAATTAAATCTTATTCTTCGTTTTCACGAGACCCTTAACTTTCATACCGTTTAAACATCAACCCAAAGGTTACATTAACAAAGCGCTAAATTATTTTGAATAGCACTTTACAAAGCAAAATTGCTTTAAATACGCTTTTTACTCCTTTTTAATGAATACCAAGCGCAGAGACAGTCTTTAATCGTAAATCAAACACAAATACTGGTTTCGGAACGTTTATAACATCTAGTTAGGACAAATCGTTATTTTTTATTGTTCGCTATAGCTAAGCATGAATTATGGATATTCGCGAGACACACGAACGTTCAAAATGACTAATGGGTTTTCAGCGTTAGTTTATAGTGGCAATAAAGTGGGCTCAGCTGAAAATCATGGAGCAGTCGTTAAGTTGAATATTGTCGTATTGTTCATCTCAGAATGTGTAACTTTTCGAGGTATTTGTATTCTTCCATAGCTATTAGAGAGTTTTACAAGTTAATGGAGACATAATGATAGTATTACGTCTGAAAAAATTGCGTTTGTAGATTTGATTGTTGTTCTCTATCCATAAAATATATTCCTGTGTATAACCGGTTCGAACAGGCCGGCATAATTGTGTCGACTGTCGAGGGGTAATCATCTCTCGTCAGTCGACATTTTGGACCCCACTCCACTATCAGGTGCAGTAGGATCACTTTGTACTCGTATAAAGAAAACATGTACTTCTGTAGGCCTAAAAGATTGCTCATCGCTCATTATTAAAATTATATAAGCCGGATATATCCCATGTTTCATAGAAATTAATACAGGAGAAGGAATATCAATCTCTTTCATAGCTTAATGGTGCGGCAAAGAAACGATCTAGTAACATTTCGTTTGGTATATTTTGAACAAGCTGTTTTTATGATTTTTGTTTGATATTTTAGACTTGTTCTATACGCTGCGATAGAATTTAATACGTAGAACATTATTTAAATGTCGTCAATATTTATACATCTTATAAATATTCAACTGTAGGATAAACACCTCAAAAGCACAAAATTAGAAAGGTCATATTTTTTGCTCAAATTTAAACTGCATTCTCATGCTGTACGACCATATTCCAATAAATATAAATACATCATATATAATTAAATACAACACTACATTCGCAATGAAAATGAAACATGAGTTGTTTAAATAATTTATGCAGTACGATCTTTAAACCGCAAATCGTATTACCCTTTGAAGTTGTTACACCGATGGGGCTATAAATATTATCAGAGTAATAACAATTAATTTTAATATTAACTAGTGATCGAGATTAAAATCAGGACTGTTTTAATCTGATATATTTCATGAATTACCTATAATTAGCGTTGCGTGCTATTAAAAATCTATTTATAGCTTATATTATTAGAGATAAAGCAGTTTTTACTTTGACCTAATACTTAACTCGTAGATTGACATCTCATAGTTTTCCGGGATGAAGTCTGTTAATCCGGGACATGGTCTATATTTTAAATTTCACTCAATACTGTCTAACGTTTTCTAAGTTCCTTCGAATAACTATTTAGAGTAACAAAATTTTGCATTTATAATATAAGTAGGAAGTAACACCAAAGATATACGTAATTACTTAACAAAAGTTTTTTAAAATGCTATTAGCTACACAAGATCTAGAAACAAGTATATACTAGGTGTTAACAGTATCGCATGCAGAATAGTTAAAGGTATTACATACGCAAACGTAATTGTACGGTCGATATTTATATCAGCACTCACACAAGCACAATGCGGTACAAAATTAAAACAATGCAACTGGTAATGCTATTGAGTTCTTTTTTGTTTTGCACAGACGTCATTATCGTGTATTTCCGTCGCGGCGCGTTTTGCATTTTTTTTAAACATTCTTTTGATGGAGTCTATATAGTTTTATCGTCTTCTATTTAGAAATTTAAATAGACATTAAAATTAAACTAATTTTCGTTTTTACCGCGGTTTTTATTTTTTCCAGACGTTTAGAATACTTTGCAGCCTTAGTGGTCACGGGGGCCACCCCGTGGTTTCTTAGGTTTAACATTCGCGTAAACATAAGAAATCCATTTTAAATAGAGTCTTCACTACATGAATTGCTAATGAGACCTTTTATCGTTGACAAGTGACCTTATATCTTCAGATTGCTGATATTTATCTCCGTCGGTAAATCGTTCTTTGTTTTACATTGGCTCCTTATCTACAATCAGTACTTTCTCTAAGTAAACTAATGCGTCAATGCAATCATTATCCCGCTTTGTTTTGCCAACCGTCCTTGTTCTAAAAAACAGAAAAAAGTTCCGCCGCACAAGAGATAATCGTTGATGAGATCTCTACCGTTCGGACTGCATTGTTTGTAAATGAGAGCAACGCAAATAAAATGAAACGCTCGTTGATAGTGCTCTTTCGATCCGATTGTTTCGGACTCTGAATTGAAACGTTGTTCCAAAATAAATAATTACTAGTTTTGTACGCATTGTGATTTTGGTATTTAATATCTGTGTTCGAATCGATTGTTGACTCATAATCGATTATAATCGTCGCGACGATTGTTCTGTCACAATGAACTGTGCCGTTGAGTATTCATTATATTTTGCCTTATTGTATTATTTCTCTGCATTTCGATGTAAATTAATGTACTACAGTTTTAACTCGATAAACATTTGAAATGTGTTTTAAAATGTTCTTTCTGGATGATACAAATTTATCAAAAATTATTTATTCTTTAACCTTTGATCCGATTATTCTTGTTCTCAAGTTGTAACTACAATGTTATTTTTATACATCACACGTTTTGTTAAGGCGGACATAATACCATAGGTATCTTATACCAGTCAATCCGAGAAGGTAGTCCAGAAATCTGACACAGCTGTATGTTGTACACTTCTGTTTACCCCTGGAAAGGGAAAAAGGCGCGATGCTATGATGGCTTTGAATCAGTTCCCAGGCAGTTCGTCACGCCACGTCAAAGTAAACAAGCAAGATTTGTCGTCATATATTGATCAGGAGGCGTAACGGCCGTGGCCAGCGGAGCGTCGCGCGCCCAAACACCGTGACTACTATCAATTTGCGGTTCATTAAATACCATTTTGTATACGTAGGTTATTGATTCACCACATTATCGATACAATGGTTCGTTTACTGTAGTATTTATATCGATAGTTTGGAGCTGTCTTGTGGCGTTTTTAAGATGCTGAAATGAATTTGAACATAGTGAATGGTTGCTTTATTTATCAAAAAGAGAAGATTCAGCTTGAATCCTTGCATGAATGATTCAAAGAAACCCAACTCGTATTATTTGATATTGTTGTTTAGCAAGGGTTCGACAAATTATTGACAAATGGAGTACGATCAAAATTGGGAGGTTAGATTTTGACACTTGAAATCCAGCTGCTTATAGCCGTGTTCACAGAGTTGCGACACCCTGAATGAGATTTGTCAGTGAAGTGTCAGTGTCAATAGCATTGCCTTGGCCAACGCGGTCGTGAAGCCAATGCTCGGTCAACCCCGAGTCAATATCATCGATTTCTATCGCAAGTCTGCCGCAGGCTGAAGTAGTTGGTGTGAACACAAATTTTGAAACAGTTCTTAACAAGGATATATTGTGGCTTGTCAAGAAAACTTTATTCAATATAGTCTATGGCAAAATAAGGGCTAAGTTTATCATTTTTGATATAAGATAAAATATTTAAAATTTGCAAGATAAAAGATTTAATATTGCTCGATCCAAAACTTCTAGAAATGGCTTTATTGTTTTCCTCATTTTAATATCACTCACTAAGAAATAATAATATTGCTAATATTAACGAGTATAAAAAGAAACATTAATTCCTGCAAGCAATTGAATGAAAATCATGATTTCCAAATTCAAATAAGTAGAGCAATGTATTATGTATACTCCAAAGGTCATTACCCTGTGTCATTAGTAAGTTTTAATCAAAATGTTGGCATTATCGAGCCAGTGTTCACGGGACGTCAACCCTTATCTCATAGACTGACACCTGCTATTTATCCGGATAGTGAATTAAATTAATTACGATTTCAACGCCCCTGGCTATCCCTTTGTAAATCCGAGCTGAACTGTTTGGGTCTGTATTAAAAAAAAATGAGTTTTGATTTTTCGATGTTTTTTTGGAGTTAGGTCTAATTGAAGTGGACTCGTGTACACATTTTGACAAGATATATATAGTTACATAGTATACCAATTTGGACATATCTCTGTCCAGAATAATAAAGTACTGCGTAATGCTTTTGCCGTTTCGTTTCGCAACCACTGAATCGTAATTAACTTCCAAATTGCAAACTACAATGTATGACATTTTAAATTGACTGATAATCCACGTTTGCAGTTCAGTTTTGACTTTCAAGGAGGGTAGATAGATGCAAAAATTCGTAGATAACTGCCAAACGTCATGTTCGTCAGGGTCCCCCATAAGTTGTATTTTTGATTTGTCGTCCCCGACCGAGGTTGTCAGTGTTATTGATGTGTTGCGAAATTGGAAAGTTCAGGCGCACTTATCTCTCAGATTTAGATAGCAAGGCAATTTATAAAGCGGGGATTTCTTCCCCTAAGTGCCCTCTTGACAGGGCGGGCGACCGCGAAAACTACAACTTTTATGTTTTATTTACTGTTAATATTTATACTGTTTGAGTGTAACAGAAACCTTTTTAATAGTTATAATTAATGGAAACCCATCGTGGAAAACATTGTGAACGTGTTTTGTGGTTTGAGAAAGGTGTTGCTTAGTCAAGATTTTTTGTATATTTAATAGATTTATGACCGTAATTTGCCGTGTAAAAATATCTAATAACGATAATTTAGAATAATACAAAGTTAAATATTACTCAATAACTTATGCAGTTGTTCTCAAAACCTAGTTGCGAAGATTTTGGCAAGGCTTGTATGTTTCGCGGTAGCAATATGAGGCCACAAGCTAAGCTGCGGATTATTCAAGTTGTGAGATATTACGTAGGTGTTCTTAACGTTGAAAATAACAAAGCGTAGGAGTTCTGTTGCTATAGAATACAAGGTGAGGTTCTCGGAACCGCTCGCATGGAAGACCCTTTCCCGCAGTATGAGTCATGTGTTTTGGGATAAAAGATTCCCTTTATATTGTTTTAGCACGTGATCTGTATACTAAATTATATCCAAACTAGCTTTTGCTCGCGGCTTCGCCCGCGTGAAGGAGTTTTCCGGGATGAAAGTCCACTGTATGATAAAAGTCTTGCTACATATTTTCCCGGTACTGATAGGTTCAAACTAATTTTATCCCCATGGGGGTTGAATTTATCAATATCCTATTTAAGCGAACGTCTTCATCATAGTAGCTCTAATCTTTAATTTCAGTTCAATCAGTCGAAATTCTAAGAAGATTTATACAAACTTTCATCCCCTATTTTATCCCCTTAGGGGTGGAATTTATCAAAATCCTTTCGTAGCGGATGCCTACGTCATAACATCTACCTGCATGCCAAAGGAGAATGCCCATTTTTGTATGAGAGTTGGGCTATGCTTGCGTCTGTACAAAACCTTCACAAAACTATGGGGAATATATCCTAATTTTTATACAAATTGAAAACAATTAGATATTCGATGGGAGTTCGGAGTAATCAGAATTTTTATAGGGCGGTTATTTTGAGGTTAAGTATGGACTGCAATAATGTAAGGTAGAAAATACCTATGTGCCTGATTAAGCTCAATATTGCAGTACCTACTGGTTATTGCTATAAGCGATTAGTGGACGGTCTTTTCACCTAGCTTTAATCGCCCTCATAAGCAACTGATAGGTCCTAAAATATCTGATAAGACGAAACTCCAATAAAACTTCTAACATATTATGGCGGAATATTAGTTTTTTCACGGAGCATACATATGTTACCTGACCTTTTGTGTATATGTTTTTCTGACTTACGACTTATTCTATTAAATGGATTACCTAATTTTTATTTCCACCTACCATTATCTCACTCTAATATGGCGTCAACACATATTGTAGAATTGATCCAGCTTAGTTTTTATGGCCGGCCTCATGCCTGACGCCAACCCTATTTGGAGGATTCCGATCCCAGGCAACTCATGTTAAAAATACCGAGATTAAATGTTGCTTGGCCTGGAAATCGAACCCAGGAACTCACTTCACAGCCTGATTAGGCTAATAGTTATTTGTCATAGGGAAAGAAAAATAAAACCAGAAATACGAAATCCGATGCATATTTTTATATAGATATATATTTTTAATAGAGGTATATATATATTCTTGGCATCCCAAAATAAAAACAAGAATTTAATATAGCCGCAGCACGGTTATATATACTCCTGAAGTGAGTGAATGACTTCTTGCAGCGCTGGTCGGGTCATGCCATGTTGTTGTTGTCTGTAAACCTCTCTATTAGCTGATCTCCAGCAGGCAGCATAAATTCATTTCAGCCTTGAAACCTAAAATATAATGTAGAAGTTGAGTAAACATGTTCAGATTATTATTATTGTTAAACTGTTGTCTTTAACTTTGGCAAAATATTTCCGACAATGTGGGTATGTTAATAATAATCTACATAACTTACAAACTGGACAGCTCGTCCAAGGAATATACTTGTCTTTGCTGTGGCGCCGCAAAGGTGCAGTCAATACACCGCCGGGATATGCCGTCTCGATTAACTGTCCTGGGTCTAGGCTCTAGACGACATTGTGTTGCTTACTAAAAGCCTTCCGTCTAAAAGTTCGAAACGCACACTTACACTATGTTTTTTAAAAGAGGATTTTTCAACTCAACATTAAAATACACTCCGATCTTTAGTGAGATAAAATATATTAAAATATTTTAATGATTTAACATTCAAACAAATCTAAAATGTCAAAATGTCATTAATTTCTGTTGCCAGTGTAATAAAAATCTGTACCCATATATTCATTAATTAAAAATAAAGTCCAGACATGTTTTAGCCGACTATTGTATTTCTGTCAATGCAAATACAAGTCGCTATTTGTTTGTTTTTGGAACAATTAATATTTTCTCTTTTTTTACCCGCTATTTGGAGTTTGGTCATAATTATTAAGTAAAATATATTATTTTATAACAATATATTTGAGATGAATAATATATTTAATACATATATTATAGATTCAAGTACGGGCACATTTATTGTACATAATATTTACTTTTTATTCCATTTAAAAGGGAATTTGTTATGAATTGGTATCAATTCGCCATATTGGCAGTACATTATCCGGTGTTTCATTTGCAACAATTAAACAACTTTTTTCATATCTTTTAAACCCCCATTCGCTTATGACTGAAATAAATACAAATGAAGTAATAATTAAAATGATGATTTTTCGTGAATATTTGGTTAAGACGCATGACTGACGCAAAGATAGCCTGGTTTTGGGCATTGTCCTTTCAGCCCGATCCGTCCAGTGGTTTGGGTTGTGCGTTGATAGATCACTATGTCAGTCAGTCACCTTTGAGTTATATATATTTAGATTTACGAAGAGTGTAATAATTTTAAACATTCACATATCTTTTGTGTTTATAATATACATCTTTAAATATAGTACGATATAGTAAGTAGGATTAGTAGTATAATAGAACTAATTTATTTATAGAATTGTTAATTTACTCTATTCTATCGCACTTATATATCATTGGTTTACTGCCAGAACGCTCTAATGGCAAAAAATGATGAAGTACAGTTTATAACGCCCTGAAATTATATAATATTTAAAATACTCACTTGATTTTAAGAACAAAAATATTCAAGAATATAATTGCCTTTTAATTGTTTTAACATAATTAGGTATACCTAAGATGATATAGGGAAAACAATACAACTAAAACTATAAGCGGCTTAATTCATACTTTTGTATTTGTCAGTTAATGAGTTCTTGCAGTAAACCGACGATATTGTATTAGACGGAGACCTCAGTTTTGGCTGGCTGGAACATTGGAAATTATCATTTTTATTCACTTCCATTACTTCACATTAATATATCGTATCGTGGTATTCATCATGAGGCAGTAAGTACAATGGTTACACTATCCTTCAATCCG
Source organism: Manduca sexta (assembly GCF_014839805.1). Classification (NCBI taxonomy): domain Eukaryota; kingdom Metazoa; phylum Arthropoda; class Insecta; order Lepidoptera; family Sphingidae; genus Manduca; species Manduca sexta. Next base: position 4,734,105 of record NC_051133.1, on the reverse strand, counting down.
ACATTACTGACTTACGATATATCGTATGCGATCGCCAGCATGCCGTTTATTCTCACTTGCCTCAGTCGGTTTTGCACGATGGAACGTTTATTAGTTTACTTCCAACTACAAATAATGGATGAGAGTTTTATGTAAAAGAGTTAAAATGGTTTTGTTAAGTTCCTGAAGTTTGATCAAACATTGGAAAAGTTTGGTCGTGTTTGGAATTATTTCAATTAGGTATAAGTAACGTTGGGTATCTTTTATCGGTTAATTAGTTTCATATTATCTATATCTATATTTTAGTACATCGCAGATAGAGCGTGTTCACACCATCCGTTTTAATTACTAAGCTGCCAACACACAATCATATTGATGACCCGTATATTGCTAGCGGGAATCACTGTAATGGCGGACGGCTTTGTCATAATACCCTCATAACTCTTAATCCGATGTTTTAGCACTCGATAATCGTTATGAATAGTCTCAAGAGTAGGTAAGTTGCTATCGATTAATTGTTTGAGATATTTTAAAATGATTCATAACTGTCGTTCTGTTTTAATCGAACAAATTGGGTTTGCATAACTTTTTTTTATATGAGGACGGCAAAGTGACCTCAAAGAAGCCAATGGTAAGTGGAGGGGAGTCCTATAGAATGTCGACTAACGAGAAATGATTAGCCCTCGACAGTCGACATAATTGTGCCGGCCTGTTGGAACCGAATATACACAGACTGATCCCGGAATGTGACACACTTACGTGGGCCACTATGGCGGGTTTTAACACCTTGTGTACGGTGGTCGCTATCCGGGCGGATATTAAATATATCCTACCACCAGCAAAAGTATTAGTAGTATACGAAGACTTCGCAATAAGTCAAAATATATTCCAAATTAGCGTAAAAAACCGCCATAAATATGGGTATTAAAACGTTACCATATATGGAGGCAATAATTTATCCGTTAGATTAGGAAAGGTCCAAAAATATAATTCACCGCACAAACCTTTTGAATAATACGGGCCTAATTCGTGTAATCAAGGAAATCGCGTTTTAATAATGGCAATGTATGGGTGTATTTAGAATTAAGGTATTTACCATCAGGATAAATACTTATAAATGTGATTTGTGTATGTCGCAATGGCAAAATTTCAGCATTTTCTTAATTTGTAGTAAAATTTCCTATGCTATCCTTATTTTGACTTCTGATATTCTAATCATATTCCTTAAATGTTTTTGACCCTTTGTATTCAATTCTCAATTGAGAAATGGTGCAAATCATATGAATAAGACTTAGCAGACTTTTTAAGTAATCGTACCAGTAATGGACAAGTTACCACAAAAAATCGAGTAGTACGAAGGATAACTCCGTTTGCGGCCTTTTATTTGCCAGAAACTTGATACTGTCAACGAGAAACTTTCCACTCAGAACTACATCCGAGGCATCTGCGCGTTCAGTTAAGCTTTACGACACAACTTGATATTTCGCTATATACGATGTTTTACTTGTTATATTTGCTGGAACTGATATGGAAATTTACTGATTAATCTGTGTTTAACATTGTTTTGTATTGAAGAATTGTGTACTTTTCTGTAAAAAGTAGCCTATATGGTAATCCAGATATTTCCGTCATGTGCCATATTTCGTATATATCATGATGATGATGATGATGAAGTTCAGGAGCCACAGTCATGATGCTATATTACAAATGTTAACATAGGAAGCAGAAGCAAAATATGGGAATGTCATAATCAATCGACAAGTCTATCGCAAGGATAAGTTATTCTCATACATAACGTTAGCGTTAACGATTGTAAAAAGGCATCTTGGCTACCCCCCAGTGGTTTTTGCGTTGACATAATAAAATCGAAATATTTTAATTGACTTTCGCTATTATAATATGAGTAAAACACGACTATCATTTTTCACGTGCCATGACTACCTATTTATATGACAATTCATGTATAAATATCGAATTAAATGAAATAACGGTTAACAAAGAGAAATTTTAGGAGATAGCAAATATTCGAAACGCGTTAGTAATTAACGAAAGCTATGACGAAGAGAATGTCGAATGACCAAAAACTGTCCCAATTACGTAGCCCCGTGTTGTGTGGAATGGTGTCGGAATTGCGAGTTGATGCTTGAAATTAGAAATGTTAGTATTCGTAGGATATTTAATGTTGCCGCTTGACTTTGATGCTGCGCAAATGTGCATCTTTTACCAGACAGGGCAATAAATAAACTGCTAAACTTATTAATTTAGTAAAAACTTCTGTTCACTAATTAATTATAATTGTTACTTTAGTCATTTTTTAAGTAACTGTGTTTCATGGTACGGGGTCCCTATTCTCTATATAGGGGCAAATCCGTCTTTTTGCAATTACCTGCTTTCTCTTGGAATAACAGCCTCGGTAGTCGTATATACATATAAAAGAGACTCATTAAAATAAAAAAAAAAAAAATATTTTATTTATCACGTAGGCGAACAAAGTTGCACTTGTGATACGTCAAAACAAAGCATAAGAATAATTATTATTTCTAAACAACTATTAAAATTACTTATATAACAATGGACATTTTAAATTAGGGATAATGTTTATACAAAAGACAAGGTACAAACCGAAGTAACCAGCTCGGGCTGGCAAGTAGGGGGAAATCATTTTTCCCGCCTTCACACCCACCACTACAACTTCTGTAAGCCATGATCAGCTGTTGCATGCATTTTATAACATCGAGCGGTGAAGGTCGGCGAGTGTCAGGGAAAAATAATTTGTCATTATTCCGCAACGAAATGAATCAAAGAGAAAGATAAGGAGTAGTTGGAAATATTAGTTGTCACCTATAAATGTAATGAACAGGTAAGAGAGTCAAAAAATCCCCTATTTACCTAAACGGCTGCCAAAACTGTTCTCTCTCTCTGTTTAAAAAAGACGAATATGTTCCCTTAGACGGAGTAGGGCCCATAACCGTAATTAAAAACGAAATTTTAACAGTTCGTTACTGCCATTATCTGGTCCATAAATTGTCAGATTCTGATGCACGCAAGATGCTTACCGCCTTGAAGTATGAGTTTTTTTTAATCTTGGTATCATAGCAACAAGACTCCGCAGTTGGCTAGCGTTGTTTCAAATAATACGACGATCCACAAGGAACAGGGCTATTAAAACTGTTTATTGATAGGTAATTTTATTTTTTATTTTTTTCGGTCGCCAATGTGATATCAGCCTGTTTTACTCACTATCAAGTAACAAGTCTATGATATGATACGTTTTTACTATATTCTTAAATCACAATCCAGTCCTATACCAAAGTAAATAACATTAGTGCTCTTCTATCAGCAAACCAGAAACCAGACATATTTACCCGGCTTCAGAAAAAGGAGGAGGTTCTCAATTCGACGTGTATTTAAATGTACGTTTGAATAGTCACTGTAATAACACAGACAAAAGTAATAAATTTTCTTGTTACAAAGTTATATTGGAAAATCTAATTCATTGATATAAACATTGAACCCACAACATAAACTACACCAAATTATTTAAAGAAAGTAATATTGAACTTTTTACGTGCCGTGTTTAGGGGTTACTTTCAGAGCTTAATATTCCGTGGTTTGCCGCGTTTAACAACTCAAAAAATTTCGTTTACGGCTGTCGGTTTACGAGTTTGTGCCGTCAGTTTTCAAAACATAATGAAACATTCTACATTATATTACCAAAGTCGAACTAATTATACTTAAGCCACTTGTAAGCATTACTTTTACGAGTCTCATTATGTATATTTACGGTTGTAAAGCAGTGTGTACCAACTACAGCTATTTTATAATCTTCGTCGTATAAGTTATGAGGTTTAGATATGCTTTTGCTATTATCTTTTATAACTTTAGGATCCCTAAATGGCTGAAGGAGGAATTATATCACAATTATGTTAAAAGAGTATTACGATGTTCAGATTTCATTGAATTGGCATTATCCTGATTATTGACTCATTTTCTCCTGTCCAAACAAGATGTAACAAATGAAAAACTACAACTATTTTGTTATTTTTAAATCTTACATTGAAATGTAGTATCAATTATATCATTACCCTGTAAAAATCATTAACACAATTTGAGTGTTCCCAAACTGCGATGAAATATTACTACGTAATAATGCATCTGCAATTGGTTTCCTAACTCATAACGTAAAATCATCGGTCGGTGGTCGTGTCAGTTCCCGTCGATTGGCATTTCCATTCTAATTAGCCCACTCTAACGACAATCCTGCATATTGACTGAGAGCCGTGGCGACAACAGGAATTTGGTACCGACAAGCTAAATTAGAACAGCTTTGTTCTATTACTAGTGTCGTTTAAGAATTGATTTGGTTGTAGGTATTGACTTTAGGAATGACTGAATGCAATAGGTTTTGTTCTTCAATGTTGGATTTAGGAATACCAAAGACGTTTTGCTCGTATTACTGTTTTCTAATTTTAAGATGCCACTTTACTTTTGCTTTTGTTTATACCATGTTTTATAATCGGCTTGTAAACATTTTATCCGACCTCAATTCGTATTGTAGCAGAAAGTAGAAGACATGTAGTGCTTTAAAAATGTTTGGTGGACCCCCTATTGGGTTTGGATAAAAGCAGGGAGAAAGAGACTTCTAACGTTTTTGTATTTTGTATCATAAATAACATATTGCCTATATAATTCATTCTGTGTATTTTTAATGTAACCAATATAATAAACAGGTGTCAGTACAAAAAAAGAATCGGTCCATATGCAGATTTTAATAAATTCATAGGCATACCGTAAACATTCAATCGGATTATATGGAACCCATATAAATAATTCAAGGGTGTTTTTTGATTCGGGTACAAACGCGTTGCATTAATATTAATGTATCAATAATGAATAACGAAACGTGAAGAGTAAATAATACGCCAGAATTTTATTAATTAAACATTTCTATAAGTAAAGAGCAATAAGTTTATATATTCATTCAAGTCCGCTCCCGGTAGGTGGTAACGATGGGTCATAATTATTATTTTCCAATCGTAAAATAAATATTAACGATATGATTGAGATGTTTTTATTTGTATACGTAATTAAATGTGTTGAGGGCGCATGTTCTACTGAAACCCTGGTCATAATAAAATTGTTTATATCTTTAAATATTTCATTAATAGCTGCCTGGTCGGTAGCTGTCTACGTTTTATGGATGCCTGGTAATTTTATATTTGCTTAGGAAGTTACTTGCGTTCAATTATTTTAATTAAATCACGCTTGTATCCCTAAAAGGGTACGCAGTGATGTAATTGGTACATCTACGATTTGCGGATGGTTCACGTCATGATTTTTAATAAGAAGCGAGCCTTTGGGTTAAACTTAAGTAGACATCGATGCCTAGGATATCGTGTAAGTCATTCGTGATACACAAGTCTTATAAAGCTTGTTGCTGTGAGCTAACAGATTGTTGATGGCTTGATTTTTGTTGTACGTTTTGATGAAAGTTATAGGTGTTGGGATATATTTTTATTTATATATACATATATATAAAAATAAAATAAAATGCTTTATTCATCACGTAGGCGAACATGGTTGCACTTATGATAAGTCAAGGTACATGAGAATATTTAATTATTACTTAATTAAATTAGCTTATAGTATACAAAGTAAATTTCCTAATTCTTCTTAGACATTTATTTTCTGTTTATATATTAACTTAATAATTTTACACTTGCCTTCATGTTGGGATCTATAGTGATGTGTCCACACTACTACTAGTGATGTTCTTAGTCTTATGTTCACTCTTTAACAATAAGAACTAACAACACTAGCCGCGATTGATAGAAAGAGTCAAACATCTACAAGTTTTTTAACTAGTTATTTATACATTGCGATACACGTGCTGTCCAACAAGTTGATTTAAAATTTTATTTTCTATTATTGGTAAAACTGTATTAAAATACGTGTTCTATCAATTTAGCAAATTGCATTTAAAACGAGGTGAACTAGTCTTCAAATTATTATAATTTCTTATAAGTCGCTTAACAGAAGCATGTTGCCTTTTACTTATCTTGTAGAATGATTATGACATTTAGAAAATTATATCTTGACAAAAAATTAGTTATAGTTTTCGGACTAGTATCCAACCTTAAAATCTTCTAGACTTAAAGCTATGATGGAGAACGTATTAAGAAAGAAAACAAAAAGTTTTTATTGATATTCATTTATTTAACAATAACATTAAAGTAGTTAATTTCTAATGATTGTTTTGACAAAACTTGAACATAATAAAAAAAAAACAATTTATATTAAAACTATTACAAAAAATATATCCAACTAAATATAATCTGTGAAGAAGCAACGTTCATAATTTTTAAACGAATGATTTTCCAGTGCCTTTAAGCAATGATTTCCAGTTCATCAATGGGTAGCCCTGCCAGGAACTTGTTAATGGCACCGATTACGATGTCCGCAAGCTCCTTGATGATGGGTTTACCAATTTCGGGCACCAGATCCCTCCAACTCTCACGGATGATCGCACGGATAGGATCAGCTGCAATAATACCGGTATCATCAATATTACTAATGAACCGTTATTTCTAACACAACTTATAGCTACCTACAGCTCCTATTGTCCAGACGTGAATTTATATTCACATTCTCATGGGTACTACTGGAGTACTACTATGTTGAGTAATACCTGTGAACTACATTTTGTTCGCAGTGTAAAATACATTCATCCTTCTTAATATTAATGTATTCTTTGAGAAGAAAAGTGGCGTGGCAATGTTTCTTCCCCACATATTTCTGCCACTTTCTGTGCTATTGGATATGTCTATAGTCATATTGGACTAAATACTATTCCCATAAAACTATGTCTTTTCAAAAAGTTCAAAATCTTTATCTGCAGAACTCAGGGGCTCTGTTTGTTTAAACTGGGCTACTGCTTTGATATTTGTAATACACTTACCTTTGGTATTATCTCCGTTGAACAGATTGTGGAATTCAATGAATAATTGCTCAACAAAGTTGAATTTCAAATCGTATGTTGCAATTTTGTAGTATTCGGCGCCATTCTTATTGAATTTCTGCAGATTAGCTTTCACTGTGAGCTTCACTTTTTCTGTAAATTAGTGAAATGTTTTAACGATAAGATTTCTAACCGTATTTTGTCCCTATATCCAAATTATTTGATGTGAGTAAGAAAATTACAAATGATTGCTTAGCAATTTAAAACAATGATTAGTAAGTATAATTTTCAAAGGAGTAATTGTTTCAAAATAAATGTAATATTGCGGATATTGAGAATTATTTACTGGCAAAGAAATTGGTTTCGAAAGTTTTTTTACGCCGAATCTACGTTAGTTCCATAACACTCGAGCCAGCTCAGGTTAGTTCTGTCTATCACTATGAGATGAATTCTTCATTCTTTCAATAGCCAACACTTTATTTACTACCCTATTATTCTTGTCATTAGTTTCACTACAAACATCTGCCTTAACCATGACTAAAATGTTTGTAGATAAAGTTGTATTGATTCCATACATCTATCTTAACAATGAGTAAGAGAACTTCAAAGACTTCAAAAGAACAAAAAAATATTACCAGTTTTCATCTCCGTCTGACCATGTCCCTCGACAGGCACGCTAAGGAGAGAACCTCCTGCAGTGTAAACCCCCTTGACTTCGATTGGAGTCTCAATCACTACAGTCAGCACAGTTTTATCGTTGTTAGCTCTGTAATCAGCATAAGAATTTGTTATACATGATATATATGATATAGGGTAGCTGGTTTTCATTAGCACAATATTACAAAATATATTTCGTGGGATCACGCAGACACTTGTAACTATCATGTTCTGAGTGAACATGACATTTATTTTTAGGAGTTTATAAAAAAATGGTAATTATAATAGAAAATAATAGAAGTTTTTTAAAACTTAAAACAAATATAATTGACAAAAGTAAAATTACAATAAATATAGATGTAATAATTATAGGTTCGGGTAGCTCATACGATGGTATACCTCCGGGCGTCGACGTTAATTTGTAAGAGAGGCAATATTAAGGTTGTATTCTACCCGGTAGAGATAATGGCTCTTGACTTTCTCTAGAGAAAATTCATATAAATGATCACCAGACTTGGGTATCGAGCCGTAGACATAATCGGTATTCAAATCGGAATATTTAAAGGATAAAGAATTGTAAGAGAAAACGGTTTTGAACTTACTCTACTTTCTTTAAAACAGCTTTTTTCAAGCCGACCACATTTAAGTCTTCGAACTTCAACTTAAGGGTGCCTGAATCAGCTACTGCTTTCTTGATGAATAATGGATCTACGGACGGTGTGTTGAGTTCCTTTATGCCCTCGACAAAGTGTGGTACGACTTTATTAGCAGAGGTGAGGAGACAGGCCTTGTCAGTCCATAAGCACTTGTCAAGATAACTCACTGAAAGAAATTAATACTTTGGTTACAAATATTTTGAATCAATCAGGAAATGAGACATGATTATAAGTATTATAATAAAATTACAATCTTTGTTTTATGTACTATCTAATGCCAAACGGGCTTCCTCTCCTACCGAGAGGTCCATAGTCTATCACGCTGGCCTAATGAGGTTTGGAAGACTTTATATGTATAACTTCGATATCCGTATGTAGAATTCCTATGTAGGTTTCGTCACGATGTATTTCGTCCCTTTAAAAAGATTGATAATTCACAAAGAATATACACTGTGAAATCTTGAGTTTTGAGCTTGTGGACCTTCGACTTGGCAGACCATTCGATTCTCAGACTATAGCCGCTAGGTGTCGTTATAAAATTCTATTTAAAATGGTTTCTATCATCTCTCCTCGTAGTCTCAGTCACGGTCTTTTTTAATGCTCAGTCTTTACCTTTTCCACATTCCGCTCCGATCGCAAAATATCCAACGCACAGAACAAATAATTTTAGAGAGAACATTTTGTCACTATTATTTTTCGTGAGAAGCTGATATGTTACTGAAGATATCAGGTGAAATACCACCATTTATAGTGTTTCTTTGAAGGTTGTGTATTTGACCCGAGGACGAAACGTAAAACAAAACATCTACTAGTTTTGCACTTTATTTTTTTCTAAGAGGAAAAAGGTGACTCCTTCTAAACCTGTGTTCTGAGCTGTCGTACGTTTTATTGCAATTTTTCAGAGTTCCGTAATCAAACGTTTCTAATGTTAATTATTGTTTTAAGTTACAAGACTATCTTTTATATGTGTAACAGACCCTCCGTTAGAAAATATGACTCCAGGTCGATTTCGGACGCTGAGTAGCAGTATGCATACATTGTTGTGTTCCTATTTGAATTAGCTAGTACATATATTAACTGACATTATGAGAGGTAAGTAACATATTGCCACGGAGCGCCTTGTAAGTTGTAATTATAATTTTTTAAGGTCTTTCTATTGTTTATGGGTGACCCTTATCATCAGGTGAGCGGTTCGCTATCTTATCATTAAGTTGTATAGAAAATATTTTCGGATGACAGTGGCAATATTGTTTTTTAAATGCTAAGCAGAATAGTTAAAATTTATATCGAATATTAGGAATTCGAATTCTTTAATTTTTTCTGTAACATGGTTGAAAAAGTATCTAGCGTGAACACAGAACTGGGGCATAACAGCATGTGCAAGAAGATCCAACATGACAAGTTAGCTTTTGGTTTCTTACGAATTAAAATGAAATTAAATTCCATCTGAGATGTGTGATAAAATATATCAACGAGATTACTAAGCTTTCGACACCGAAACGAAGTGTCGAGGCAATAGCCGCAGGTTCAAACCCCAGACACACCTTTGACTTTACGAAGCTACATATCTTGACTTATCGTTTGCTTCAACAAGGATAGTGTTGTGAAGAAACCGACATAACTGAGAATTCTTTATCAGGTTTAATCATGAATTTAAAAGGTATGTGAAACCGGTTATGTCTTTGCGGAATGTATTGGCACTTATGATATCAGCCCTTTATTATGTCCCACTGCTCGGTATGATTGACTGCTTCGGTGGCGTCTTGTACTGAATGCGTGGTACGACAGCGCTCTGAGGGTTCGAATCCCGGATCTGGCAAAGTGATATTTGGGTTTTTCTGCTCAGTATCAGCCCGTAGTCTGGAATTTGTGCCCAATTTGGCAATAGGCTCGCCCTCTATCACACCATGAGACGCTACACACTTAGTGAAAAGTGGGTGCCTTGGTTGCGCGTCTGCATACCCCTTCGGGGATAAATGCGTGATGTTGTGTGTGTGTGTGCTCGGCACGGGCCTCCTCTACTACTGAGAAGGTTTAAATCAATCTCAAAATTCCTATCGAGAACTTGTTGGGTATGCAGGTTTCCTCGCGATGCCTTCCTTCACCGAAAGCAAGCGATAAAAAATATACATAATTTATTAGAAAAGTCAGAGGTGTGTGCTCTTGGGATTTGAACCTACGGACAGTCGCGGCAGCCCGTTCCACATCCAACTAGGCTATCGCCGCTTTTATATTGACACTTACGGTAACAATTTTAAATTTAAGACTATTAAGAATTAATATTATAGATTACGATTTAATAATAACTAATTGCAAGTACAAGCTTCTAATAATCATTATTAAACACTAATGATAATTAGAGTAATATATGTTCGGACTATTATTCATAACACCGCCTAAAGCGCATTGCTGGTTTCATTTGTGTAAATGGATAACATATCAATTAAAACACGTTACTATAAACGCTATTATAACGTCGCATTTAACGTTATTGACCAATATTGTTATAACTAGTATTTACTTTCCACCGCGCTCGCGTTTACTTTTTACAGTTTAATATGCACACAAAATTGATTTTACTTTACTTCTAACTTACATTTACACATCTTTACTGTCGCATGAATGTGATTAGAAGTTAAGGCTAGAGGCTAAGTTACATTACAGCAACTGGATAAAAAAAACGGACAATTGAGTTGGACACGCGCACGTAGTGTTCCGTAACACCTTGTAGGTAAGGTATTTAAATATATAAGTTCGAAGCTGACAAATTTTACTTTGTCGTTCAATCCTGAGAGACGTTTATTGCATCAACCGCAAATAATATGTTTGTAATAGTAAATTCACTTTTTTCCTTTTTAAAGTCCATATTTATGGATTTCCATATAGTTTTCAGCTTATTTCCTTTAGATTCAGGCACTATAAGAGATTGTTCTTCCCATATTTCATGATTCTAGAGCAAAGGGAACCGTACGAACGAGTACCAGGTTCTGATTCCCTTGTGAAATCGCAAAATATGCGACAAACTGTCATAATATCTTTTGATCGCGTTGTCTTACAAGTTTGATATTTTCACAACTGAAAGAGACCATAGATCCGATTATCTATAGATAATATGAAATAAAGTCCCCAAAGCTATCTGTATGTATGTGATTGATTTTCTCAAAATCTACTGAACTGATTTTTGTACGGTTTTTTACTAAAAGATAGTGCAATTTTTGAGGATGGTTTAGACTACTTTTGATCCTAGAATTTAAATAAAAAATGTGACACATCGATTTCGACGCGGGCGAAGCCGCGGGCGCAGCTAGTTTTATATATTTCAATTAGATACCTTTACGTATTTCTGCAAAAAGTCTTGACAGATAAACTTACGGACTACAAAGTGATGCTATAAGCGCTCCTTTCGAAGTACGGAACTCCAAAAACCGCACATAATACACAAATCAATTTGCATTAACTTAAACCATCTTATCTCGAAAGCCATTCTAACAGTCGATATCGTAAGCACTAATCCAACTATGGCTCGGTAACCGCGACCAGAATATACATTTTATTCGATGTTCGTGAACCGAATAGGGTAACTCACAAGGGCGATGGGACGTGTATTTGGCAACCCTAACGAGAACTTTCAAAAATCGAGCTTTTGCTGACTGGTATGCATATAAAAACGTCACAAGAAAACAAAATTGGCAATTGTTTACTTGGACAACATGATTATTCTAGTTGTTATAGTTTTTAAACCAAACTAAAACGCTTTCGAAAAATATTATGGGAACAATCTGGAGAAAAAAATCTTTCGAATAAAAAAACATTTATCCAAATCGGTTCACAAATGACCGAGATCCGAGGTAATAAACAGAAAAAAACCTTTTTTATAAGTCGGTTAAAAATATCCAACACTTTATTCTTTCATTCTGTTCTGTTTTAAAATTATTACTCTACCGCAGTAATAAGAGCATTCATCGAAAAAAATATAATGAAAGACTTATAAAGCTACGCTGTAGACATATAATTTTTACATTTTGCATGGCCGATACTAGGTTTACAATTGACAGAAAACAGACATGAATTACAGACTTTTGTATGGATTTGCAGACGCAAAATTTTCCCTCTTTGCTAATTTCTGTCTTGGACGCAAAGTGTTCTAAGATTATAAAGAGCGGACATTGAGTAGATTGTCATACAAAAATTTTGCGCTGTGATGGTAACTCAGTCTACCGTGAAGTAGCAAGACACTAATTCAAAATACTTCTTATTTTTTTACATATATTGATTTGCACATTCGAATGCCCACATTACCATATTTTTGGTATATATGTTATTTTTGTGTGAATATCTAAGGACGCTGTGACATCTTGTCACTCAGATATTTTAAATAAGACGACTCATCAATTGGTAATAAATTTTGGAGTAAAAATTTCGTCCTGATGACCGGTCTATAACTAACTATACTGTTTAATGTCTTTGCTTGGATATTGTGTGTCACACTGGTGTAGTATTTATATATCTTGAACAATATATATTGTCTAAAATATTTGAAAACTATATAATTAATAATATGTTCACCACAGCTAGTCAAAGCCCCCTTAAAAATCCATGGAGATCGAATAAGTAAACAGTAAATAAGTTTTAAACATTGAAAAAGTAATTCAGATACACTGCGCATAATCATTACAGCACCGCCCTGTACATTTACGAACCGTCCACGACATTTTGTTCTGAACAACTCTCGCGAATGCATGTTTATTAGCTCACTGTATTAAAACAATGCATACGATTGTGAGATGAATGAGATGTTTTTAAAAGTTCGTTCAGAATGTTCTACTCGCTGACCTCCATTGTTCCATTCGAAATTTAAAAATATATTTTGTTTAAATGCTTTCGTTGCTATGTAGAAATGCGAAATTATATGTAACTAGCTTTTGCTCGCGGCTTTGCCCGCGTGAAGGAGTTTCCGGGATAAACGTCCCGCTATATATTTTATCGGTATAGAAAGTAGCCTATATAACCCCCCAGGGTCGACTATCTCCATCCAAACTTCATAAAAATCCGTTCAGTCGATTCTGAGAAAATCGATAACATACAGACAGAAAAGGGGACTTTGTTTTATAATATGTTTAAGTACAAAAAAAGACAAAGTTTATCTACATTAAATACTAAAAGCGATAAATGTATTTATTTTGAAAAAAGTTTGATAAATTTTGTAAAATGTGCATTGTAAAAACAAGTAACCGATTTAATTATATTTATGGCTCACTATTTTGGTCATAATGGCTTTTACATAAAAGGTAGATATATGCTGTCGCGGACTTTTATTTGAAACTGTTTAAGGCAAACAATCCTACATCATCTTGGTCTAATTCAAACGGTTTAGGCACCGTACGCCAAAATACCAATATTTTCCGAATTACTTGATATGTATCGTTATATTATGACTAAATTACACAAAATCATTATAAAATGTAGCCTATATGTTATTCAGATGAATAACCAATATTACTGTAAAGTTTCATTCAAATACGTTCAGTAACTCCGGAAAAGAGGAATAAACATACACACATCCATACATCCATCTTCACAAACTTTCGCATTTATAATATTAGTAGGACTAGCGGGACTGGCAGACGATGTCCTGCCACAGACCGCATTTTATGTAAACTGCCATTAACCTTTTAGGTTTCGACAACAGCGCCACCTATCGGATCCAGAATTATGCCATGACTCAACCTGGAAGTAACTAAACTATTACAAATATATTCAATGAGATTGGGTTAGGTGATTTTGGAGTTTTGCGTGTACGAAAAAATATTTTTCCCAAATTATCCATTGATTTTTGAACATTATTCTTTGATACAAACTTTGTCCTCATTATTAGGAAAACAATACATAAGGAATCAGTCAAGACGGTCGAACCATTGTCTTGTAAGACAGTGCAACAACAATTTGTTGATCTGTTTAAAATTACCAGCCCATTTTCGAGATCGAATTAAAAATAGGCCATATATTGAAATCGGCTGTTGTAAATTTGATGGAAATCGAACGTTGCGAAATTCTTGTGCCCGCATAAAGCGTAAGTTTGCACATCTCAATACAAACACCTGTGCACTGACCATGTAGATTTGAAATGCAGATAAAGCGCCCCGAATGACATTTATACTACCTATAAATATAAAAGTAATATCTTTTTTCATCCGAGCACAGCAAAGTGACCCCCTATATTAGATACTGGAGTGGTGTCCAATAGAATGTTGACTGACGAGAAATGATTATCCCTCGGCAAACGACGCTATGACGCTGGCCTGTTGGAACCAGAAATACACAGGCTGATCCCGGAACGCGACACACTTACGTGGGCCACTACGGCAGGTTTTAACGCCTTGTGTACGATGGTCGCAATCTGGGAGGATATAAAATATACCCTACCACCAACAAAAGTAAAGTATTAAGTGCTCTCTGAGTTGGTCGACAGAAACGCAACTATTACAACCGTTATTGGCTAAGCATTACTTCCATTCCTTAGCGTGATGGGGTAAAGTGATTGATGGGGAAATAGTTGCATCGAAAGAAGTTCCAATTTAAACGTATTCTTATTTTGTATGCTGTGGTCTCCTATAATTGAAGAAGCACGCCACATTGTTAATTGTAAAACTGCTATAAAATTGTTTTTATTAAATGTCGTGTATCCTTCTTAAATAAATTAATAAATTTTGATTACATATTCAAGGACTGAATTTTCGCGTCTCAAAGTAATACACTGGTACTAGTTAAGACCCTTTATTCCTCATGCATTAATACAGCAAATATCCTATTTATATATAGGTATGTCATGTAGTAGTTCTGTTTTAAAGGTGCTGCGATCTTCAAACTTCGAGAATGTACCTTTGAGGGTAGCGGTTGAATTTTGTATGAAACGCCTGATGCACCGGTGTGCTCCCGAAGGGTGTGTTGCAGTTCAACTTACCGCCGTTTTTGTCTCAAAATGGACCAATCAGAACAAAGTATTTTTGATATACTTACAAATGAGTTATTTTGATTGTTCTGTTCTCGGAATTGGTTGAAAATTAAGATTCGGATTTAATCAACCATGGATGAATAACAATACATAAGTGTAATGCCTTAGATATATCTCTAAATAAATTATATAACAGATGGCTAATGTTTTATTACTCAAAGAAAATATTTAAAAAATTACAAATCTATATATACTTATAAAACAAAGACGGGTTTGTTACAACACTTATAACTCGAGATCTGCTGAACCAATTTTCATGGTTATTGATTCGTTGGAGTTGTCTCCGCCCCGAATAGCAGAATACATCTTAAAACAATGAAAACTCGATACGTGTAATAATACTTAATCATTTCAATAAATGCTCATTGTCGTTTATTACATGTCAAACATTTGTTGTCCAATCCTGTCAAATACTGTAACAACTATTTATGTGTGCGTTCAGAAATTTATTTTGTGTAAAATGTCTCGAAAGTTTAGGTACTGTTATATTTGTTTGTTTTAGACATTAATTTGTGTAAATTATTTATTAATTTTTAATTTTTAGAAAAAACCATACGCATATTAGCTGTAAATGGTAAGAGAGGAAAGGAATAGGGTAGAGAGGGACCATCTCGAATAGAAGTGTATAGACAAATCGAGAAAAATCCAAAATAGCTCGAAATGATTAGTCATTTGCTGAAATAGTTACTTTAGATTGTCTATATCTATTATCCGGTAGTACACCATACGCATATTAGCTGTAAATGGTAAGAGAGGAAAGGAATAGGGTAGAGGAGAGGGACCATCTCGAATAGAAGTGTATAGACAAATCGAGAAAAATCTAAAATAGCTCGGAATAATACCTAAGACTTATTCTACAGGTTAACAAAAGTGTAAATGCCTTTTTTAAGGTTGTCTATGATTTTTCTTGATAAGCTATTGTCTATGTCTCGAAAGTTCAGGCACTGTTATGAATTAATCCGAGTGTATCCCAATCTGCACAACATAGTTTTCAATCATTTTTTTCTGACATGTGTTTGAAGTACTTAATTATTATTATTTTTTAAATTTTTATTCTCATTCTGTATGTATTCATCATCGTTCTTCATTCATCATAATAAAATACTTTTATATTTTGTATCATTGTATAACGTTCATCAAAGCCTAAATTAGTTCAGCTAAAAGGTAACACGACACTCATTGACTGTTAGGCGGTACGAAGTTCGCCGGGTCAGCTAGTTACAAATAAAGTAATATGTACGTCGTAACTCTATTTTTTGTAATCCAAATTATCATATTATGTGACTTATAAAAATGCATCTTCTTAAATGTATTTTTGTTTTAATATATTGAAAAAATCATTTTGGCAGTTGACAACACCTCCAAGGTCACCATTTATTATTACAAAGTTTTTTATATCTATAAAGTAGTTAAGAATTATGATTTTCTTAATATTAGCTCTAAAGTGAGAAGAAATTGACTCTTACAATTTTGATTTATAAACGTCATTGCATTGAAGATATATATATTTTTTAATATTACTTGTGATAATAACAGAGTCAAATGATTATAATTTCTTATTAGTCGCTTACCACAAACATGTTGTCTTTTATTTATCTTGTAGAATGATTATGACATTTAGAACATTAAATCATGAAAATAAAATATTTCGATTTTCGAACTAGTATTCAGTCTTAAAATCTTCTAGACTTAAAGCTACGATGAAGAATATATTAAGAAAGAAAACAAATAAGTTTTTATTTATATTCATTTATTTAACAATAACATTTCAGTTGAGAATTTCTAATGAATTTTTTGTTCAAACTTGTCGGTATATTGTAAAAAAATAAGCATTCCTTTTATGTTTTAAAGATGCCAATCTTATAACCATTTGAACATAACAAAAAAAACAATTTATATTAAAACTATTACAACAAAAATATGCAACTATATAATCTGTGAAATAGCAACGTTTATAATTTTTAAACGAATAATTTTTCCAGTGCTTTTATGCAATGATTTCCAGTTCATCAATGGGTAGCCCTGCCAGGAACTTGTTCATTGCAGCGATCACGATGTCCGCAAGCTCCTTGATGATGGGTTTACCAATTTCGGGCACCAGATCCCTCCAACTCTCACGGATGATCGCACGGATAGGATCAGCTGCAATAATACCGGTATCATCAATATTACTAATGAACCGTTATTTCTAACACAACTTTTAGCTACCCTACAGCTCCTATTGTCCAGACGAGAATTTATATTCACATTCTCATGTGTACTACTCTCTTGAGTAATACTTCTGATCTAGATTTTGTTCGTAGACCACAACAAGAGTACAATACATCTCATCCTTTAATATTAATGTATTCTTAAAGAAGAAAAGTGGAGTGGCAATGTTTCTTCGCCACACATTTCTGCCACTTTCTGTGCTATTGGATATGTCTTTAGTCATATTGAACCAAATACTATTCCCATAAAAGTATGTCTTTTCAAAAAGTTCAAAATCTTTATGAGCAGAACTCAGGGGCTCTGTTTGTTTAAACTGGGCTACTGCTTTGATATTTGTAATACACTTACCTTTGGTATTATCTCCGTTGAACAGATTGTGGAATTCAATGAATAATTGCTCAATAAAGTTGAATTTCAAATCGTATGTTGCAATTTTGTAGTGTTCGGCGCCATTCTTATTGAATTTCTGCAGATTAGCTTTCACTGTGAGCTTCACTTTTTCTGTAAATTAGTGAAATGTTTAACGATAAGATTTCTAACCCTGTTTTGTCCCTATATCAAATTATTTGATGTGAGTAAAAATTACAAATGATTGCTTAGCAATTTAAAACAATGATTAGTAACGATAATTTTCAAAGGAGTAATTGTTTCAAAATAAATGTAATATTGCGGATATTGAGAATTATTTACTGGCAAAGAAATTGGTTTCGAAAGTTTTTTTGCGCCGAATCTACGTTAGTTCAATAACACTCGAGCCAGCTCAGGTTAGTTCTGTCTATCACTATGAGATGAATTCTTCATTCTTTCAATAGCCAACACTTTATTTACTACCCTATTATTCTTGTCATTAGTTTCACTACAAACATCTGCCTTAACCATGACTAAAATGTTTGTAGATAAAGTTGTATTGATTCCATACATCTATCTTGACAATGAGTAAGAGAACTTCAAAGACTTCAAAGAACAAAAAATATTACCAGTTTTCATCTCCGTCTGACCATGTCCCTCGACAGGTACGCTAAGGAGAGAACCTCCTGCAGTGTAAACCCCCTTAACTTCGATTGGAGTCTCAATCACTACAGTCAGCACAGTTTTATCGTTGTTAGCTCTGTAATCAGCATAAGCATTTGATATAAATGATATATATGACATAGGGTAGCTGGTTTTCATTAGCACAATATTACAAAGTATATTTCTTGGGATCACGCAGACACTTGTTGTAAGTATCATGTTCTGAGTGAATACGACATTTATTTTAGGTGTTATAAATAAATTGATAATCATAATAGAAAATAATAGAAGTTTTTTAAAACTTAAAACAAATATAGTTGACAAAAGTAAAATTACAATAAATATAGATGTAATAATTATAGGTTCGGGTAGCTCAGACGGCGGTGTACGTTCGTAGGCGTCGATGTTAGTTCGTAAGAGAGGCAATAATATGGTTGCATTCTACCCGGTAGAGATACTGGCTCTTGACTTTCTCTAGAGGAAATTCATATAAATGATCACCAGACTTGGGTATCGAGCCGTAGACATAATCGGTATTCAAATCGGAATACTTAAAGGATAAAGAATTGTAAAAGCAAACGGTTTGAACTTACTCTACTTTCTTCAAAACAGCTTTTTTCAAGCCCACCACAGTCAAGTCTTCGAACCTTCAGCTTTAAGGGTGCCTGAATCAGCTACTGCTTTCTTGATGAATAATGGATCTACGGGGGTGTGTTGAGTTCTTTTATGCCCTCGACAAAGTGTGGTACGACTTTATTACCAGAGGTGAGGAGACAGGCCTTGTCAGTCCATACGCACTTGTCAATATAACTCACTGAAAGAGATAGATACCTTGGTTACAAATATTTTAAAATCAATGAGGAAATGAGACATGATTATAAGTATTATAATAAAATTACAATCTTTGTTTTATGTACTGTCTAATGCCAAACGGGCTTCCTCTCCTACCGAGAGGTCCATAGTCTATCACGCTGGCCTAATGTGGCTTGGAATACTTTATATAACTTCGAAATCCGTATGTACAATTCTTTTGATATGTAGGAATCGTCACAAGATTTTTCGTCCCTTTAAAAACATCGATAATTCACAAAGAAAATACACTGCGAAATCTTGAGTTTTGAGCTTGTGGACCTTCGCCTTGGCAGACCGTTCGATTCTCAGGCTATAGCCGCTAGGTATTGTTATAAAATTCTATTTAAATTGGTTTCTATTATCTGTATAACTCCTCGTAAAGTCTCGATATCACGGTCATTTTTAATGTTCAGTCTTTACTTTTTCCACATTCCGCTCCGAGCGCGAAATAACCAACGCACAGAACAAATAATTTTAGAGAGAACATTTTGTCACTATTATTTTTCGTGAGAAGCTGACACGTTACTGAAGATATCAGGTGAAATACCACCATTTATAGTGTTTCTTTGAAGGTTGTGTATTTGACCCGAGGACGAAACGTAAAACAAAACATCTACTAGTTTTGCACTTTATTTTTTTCTAAGAGGAAAAAGGTGACTCCTTCTAAACCTGTGTTCCGAGCTGTCGTACGTTTATTGCGATTTTCAGAGTTCCGTAATCAAACGTTTCTAATGTTAATTATTGTTTTAAGTTACAAGACTATCTTTTATATGTGTAACAGACCCTCCGTTAGAAAATATGACTCCAGGTCGATTTCGGACGCTGAGTAGCAGTATGCATGCATTGTTGTGTTCCGATTTGAATTAGCTTGTACATATATTAACTGACATTATGAGAGGTAAGTAATATATTGCCACGGAGCGCCTTGTAAGTTGTAATTATAATTGTTTAAGGACTTTCTATTGTTTATGGGTGACCCTTATCATCAGGTGAGCGGTTCGCTATCTTATCATTAAGTTGTATAGAAAATATTTTCCGATGAAAGTGGCAATATTGTTTTTTAAATGCTAAGGAGAACAGTTAAAATTTATATCGAATATTAGGAATTCGAATTCTTTAATTTTTTCTGTAACATGGTTGAAAAAGTATCTTGCGTGAACACAGAACTGGGGCATAACAGCATGTGCAAGAAGATTCAACATGACAAGTTAGCTTTTGGTTTCTTACGAATTAAAATGAAATTAAATTCCATCTGAGATGTGTGATAAAATATATCAACGAGATTACTAAGCTTTCGCCACCGAAACGAAGTGTCGAGGCAATAGCCGCAGGTTCAAACCCCAGACACACCTTTGACTTTACGAAGCTACATATCTTGACTTATCGTTTGCTTCAACAAGGATAGTGTTGTGAAGAAACCGACATAACTGAGAATTCTTTATCAGGTTTAATCATGAATTTAAAAGGTATGTGAAACCGGTTATGTCTTTGCGGAATTTATTGGCACTTATGATATCAGCCCTTTATTATTTCCCACTGCTCGGTATGATTGACTGCTTCGGTGGCGTGTTGTACTGAATGCGTGGTACGACAGCGCTCTGAGGGTTCGAATCCCGGATCTGGCAAAGTGATATTTGGGTTTTTCTGCTCAGTATCAGCCCGTAGTCTGGAATTTGTGCCCAATTTGGCAATAGGCTCGCCCTCTATCACATCATGAGACGCTACACACTTAGTGAAAAGTGTGTAGGGTGCCTTGGTTGCGCGTCTGCATACCTTCGGGGATAAATGCGTGATGTTGTGTGTCAGTGTGTGTGTGTGTGTGTGTGTGTGTGTGTGTGTGCTCGGCACGGGCCTCTACTACTGAGAAGGTTTAAATCAATCTCAAAATTCCTATCGAGAACTTGTTGGGTATGCAGGTTTCCTCGCGATGCCTTCCTTCACCGAAAGCAAGCGATAATTCACAATTTGATGTTTTCACAACTGAAAGAGACCATAGATCCGATTATCTATAGATAATAATATGAAATAAAGTCCCCAAAAGCTATCTGTCTGTATGTGATTGATTTTCTCAAAATCTACTGAACTGATTTTTGTACGTTTTACTAAAAGATAGTGCAATTTTTGAGGATGGTTTACCTACTTTTGATCAATAAAAAATGTGACACATCGATTTCGACGGGCGAAGCCGCGGGCGCAGCTAGTTTTATATATTTCAATTAGATACCTTTACGTATTTCGCAAAAAGTCTTTGACAGATAAACTTACGGACTACAAAGTGATGCTATAAGCGCTCCTTTCGAAGTACGGAACTCCAAAACCGCACATAATACACAAATCAATTTGCATTAACTTAAACCATCTTATCTCGAAAGCCATTCTAACAGTCGTAAGCATCCAACTATGTGGCTCGGTAACCGCGACCAGAATATACATTTTATTCGATGTTCGTGAACCGAATAGGGAACTCACAAGGGCGATGGACGTGTATTTGGCAACCCTAACGAGAACTTTCAAAAATCGAGCTTTGCTGACTGGTATATGCATATAAAACGTCACAAGAAAAACAAAATTGGCAATTGTTTACTTGGACAACATGATTATTCTAGTTGTTATAGTTTTTAAACCAAACTAAAACGCTGAAATATTATGGGAACAATCTGAGAAAAAAATCTTCGAATAAAAAAACATTTATCCAAATCGGTTCACAAATGACCTAGTATCCGAGGTAATAAACAGAAAAACCCTTTTTATAAGTCGGTTAAAAATATCCAACACTTTATTTCTTTTCATTCTGTTCTGTTTTAAAAATTATTACTCTACCGCAGTAATAAGAGCATTCATCGAAAAATATAATGAAAGACTTATGCTACGCTGTAGACATATAATTTTTTACATTTTGCATGGCCGATACTAGGTTTACAATTGACAGAAAACAGACATGAATTACAGACTTTTGTATGGATTTGCAGACGCAAAATTTTTCCCTCTTTGCTAATTTCTGTCTTGGACGCGTTCTAAGATTATAAAGAGCGTTTATTGAGTAGATTGTCATACAAAAATTTTTGCGCTGTGATGGTAACTCAGTCTACCGTGAAGTAGGGGACATTAATTCAAAATACTTATTTTTTTACATATATTGATTTGCACATTCGAATGCCCACATTACCATATTTTTGGTATATATGTTATTTTTGTGTGAATATCTAGGACGCTTGAATCTTGTCACCAGATATTTTAAATAAGACGACTCATCAATTGGTAATAAATTTTGAGTAAAAAATTTCGTCCTGATGACCGGTCTATAACCAACTATACTGTTTAATGTCTTTTGCTTGATATTTGTGTGTCACACTGGTGTAGTATTTATATATCTTGAACAATATATATTGTCTAAAAATATTTGAAAACTATATATAATTAATAATATGTTCACCACAGCTAGTCAAAGCCCCTTAAAAACCATGGAGATCGAATAAGTAAACAAAATAAGTTTTAAACATTGAAAGTAATTCAGATAC